>NC_084609.1:3771868-3799368 GCF_033807715.1 Cololabis saira
TCCGCGGTTTCACTCTACAAAAATATGAGGCAAATTTTGGATTATTTACAATATTTCACTTAATCCTGAACTCTTCTCCACTTCTGACAGCTTCTTTCAAAACCCAGTCATGTCACTGACCGGCAGCCAGACATTTTATGGTGTCGGGTTCAAAAGGATGTGTTTTTTTAACCTATTGCACAGCTTTACTAGCCTTTAGTTTTTTTAATGCATGTCTGAGATTCCAGTTATTTATATTTAGTTTAAAAAAAACAAAAAAACTATTTTTTATAGTTTATATCTCATCTTTACGACGGAGTATTATAGCCAAACTAAGACAAAAAAAAATGGGAAATTACGATAATAAACTCATAATATAATGAGAATAAAGTTGTAAAATTACGAGAATAAAGTCATAATGTTGCGAGAATAAAGTCGTACTAAAGTCGTAATATTATGAGAATAAAGTTGTAATATAACGGTGTATTATGGCCAAACTAAGAAAAAAAAATAATTGGAAATTACGATAATAAACTCATAATATAATGAGAATAGAGTTGTAAAATTACGAGAATAAAGTCATAATGTTGCGAGAATAAAGTCGTAATAGAATAAAGTCGTAATATTACGAGAATAAAGTCGTAATATAACAAGAATAAAGTCGTATCATTATGAGAATAAAGTCGTAACATTACGAGAATAAAGTGGTAATTTATGAGAATAAAGTCGTAATATTACAAGAATAAAGTGTTAATTATGAGAACTCTAACAGGAAGAGTGTGTTAAAATGTTGAATATTGAGAATCTTGTGAAGTTATATTTATAATATATTTAATATGACGACTTTATTCTCTTAATATTACGACTTTATTCTCGTAATATTACGACTTTATTCTCGTAATTTTACGACGTTATTCTCGTAATATTACGACTTTATTCTCGTAATTTTACGACTTTATTCTCATATTATTATGACTTTATTTTCGTAATTTCACTTTTTTTTTTCTTAGTTTGGCCCTAATACTCCGTCGTACATCTTGACATATTTTAAAATTAAATTTACAGTTCCATATCTTTTGAACTTTCACGCAGCTTTTTGCACTAAACTGTTGGCGAACTGATGGAAGAATTTCCTTCCTTCTCGATTGATATTTGGACTAAAATAAACTCAAAGTTTGACTCAATGCAAGAGGTCTCTCTCCCTTCCACCATAAGCAATTCTGCCTCCAAACATTAGTTCCACGACCCCGACTCCAGCGAGGCAGGAAGCTGGCCGCTCTCTCCATCACAGAGCCAATAACTCACTCCCCCCAGCTGCACCGGCCTCCGCCTGAACCAAGCGGCCCTCGCCTGCCGCGGAGCAGACAGACAACAGCACAGACTCGGGGAGAATAGAGGAGGTGCAGACCAAAACAAAAAAACCAAATAAATAAGAGGTGGAGAGAAAAAGCAGACAGCAGTGCAAAAGAAAGAGAGTTCATAAATTGTGGAGTGCTGCAGGACTGCGGGGAGGGCGTAGCAGCCAGATGAATAGAGCCATCAGCGGAAGCAGAGGCTACCGAGCAGCCCGCCATCTGCCTGCCCATTACTGGAATAAAGCGGATGACAGTCTGCTCTGTCTCTCATCTGCAGGCCCCACCGGCATCGCTCGCAAACCACCAACTTTTACTAATCCTTAAGTTCCTACAGAGTGTCGAGTGCACCCTGACTCGACATAAACGCTGCTTTTAGGCCCCGTTTACACGGGGCAAAAACGGAGGCGTTTTCATGCGTTTTGGCCGTTCGTTTACACGAAAACGGAGGTCAAAGCCCCAAAAAACGATCATTTCTGAAAACTCCGGCCAAAGTGGAGATTTTCAAAAACTCCGTTTTCACGTTTGCGTCTAAACGGAGGAAAACGTAGGAAAACAGAGGAAAACTGAGATTTAAGCTTCAGAACGTCACATTATGCACCAGAAACTCACCAGCGTCATGTGTGTGACCTGTGTTCGGCCACCGTCAATATTTTCTTGTATTTTACCTGTTTTATATTCTAAAGTCACACTTAAAAGTAACTCCACTTCTCTGTCACTCCAAACGAAAGACTCGTTCCGTCTTGGAAGTAAAGCCTGAATTATGGTCCCGCGTTAAATCGACGCAGAGCCTACGGCGTAGGGTACGCGGCGATGCGCGCCGTACGGTGTGCGTCGCCGCGTACCCTACGCCGTAGTCTCTGCGTTGGTGTAACGCAGAACCATAAATCAGCCTTAACTGGAAGTTACACGTGTCATTTGTTGATGTTTTTTCCAGGATTCTGATTGGCTAGCATGACGTTAACAGCGTTTTCATGCGGGTCCGTGTAAACGAGGATATTTTTGAAAACGTAGAGGGGAAAATATCAGTTTTTGTAAATACCCGGCTACGTGTAAACGTGGCCTTAAAGTGTCCTCTGCTAAGTTTTCAATTATATATCGTATGCATTTGAAGCACATTGCATGTAACTGTGTGTGTGGGTGCAGGAGGAGGAGAGGGCTGCCCTCCGAGGAAAGTTACAGCGGCATGACAGACGCTTCGCACCTCATTGGTGAGGGAGGAGATGCGATCGCTGCCAGCGGAGCCGCCCCTCAGGCTGCCGGACTATTCTTTAGTATCCTTCATGACTGAAGAGAGAGTGACGGAGAGGGAAAAAAGTTAGGGAGACGGATGCAACAGAAGAACAAACTGAAGGGCCGAATGCAAACACACGAGCGGAGAAACACTGCGGGGAGACTGAAAGACGCACATAAATACAAGAACCAGGGAGCGAGTGTCGGGAGGCTTGAAAAGACAAGCAGATGGTTTGTGTTTTCTTTCCTGGGAGGAAGTTGCTGAGCCAAATGTAGTGTGTCGTCATGGTGAAATGTTGTGCCGTCTTTAAACAACTTAGGCACTATATGACTGAAACATCAAATAAGCACCTAAACTGATTCCTTATCCTCTCCAGTTTACATGAACAAAGACAGGAAATAATGTATTTTACTTCTCATATACAGTAGGAACAGCAAAAGAGAGTAAAAAAAAGATAAACCGATGAAATGTAAATAAAAGTCGAACGTAGCAGCGAACACTATAGATAGAAGCCACGTTCAGATATGCGCCACTTTCTATTAATCTGTTGTAGCGGATGTTTGACCTGGTTGGAAATTAAAGGACAAGTACGGACACGGTGCGTTCCTTTTACCTCAGAAGTTGGAAGTCGGAACTCGGAACTCGGAACTCGGAAGTTTGAATTTCGGAAGTTGGAACTCGAAAGTTGGAACTGGAAAGTTGGAACTTCGGATGTTGGAATTCGGAAGTTGGAACTCGGAACTCGGGGAAGTTGGAAATCGGAAGTTGGAACTCAGAAGTTGGAAATCGGAAGCCACGTTCAGATATGTGCCACTTTCCATTAATCTGTTGCAGCGGATGTTTGACCTGGTTGGAAATTAAAGGACAGACACAGTGCGTTCCTTTTACCTCTGAAGTTGGAAGTCGGAAGTTGGAACTCGGAACTCGGGGAAGTTGGAAATCGGAAGTTGGAACTCAGAAGTTGGAAATCGGAAGCCACGTTCAGATATGTGCCACTTTCCATTAATCTGTTGCAGCGGATGTTTGACCTGGTTGGAAATTATAGGACAAGTACAAACACGGTGTTGTCCTTTTACCTCAGAAGTTGGAAGTCGGAATTCGGAAGTTGGAAATCGGAATTTGGAACTCGAAAGTCAGAAATCGGAACTCAGAAATCGGAATTTGGGACGCGAAAGTCGGAAATCGGAACTCGGAATTTGGAACGCGAAAGTCGAACACGGAACTCGGAATTTGGAACGTGAAAGTTTGTAGTCGGACTTCGGAATTGGGAACGCGAAAGTCAAACTCGGAACTCTGAAATCGGAAGTCGGAACTTTGAAGTTGGAAATCGGAATTTGGAACGCGGAAATCGGAACTCGGAACGCAAAAGTCGAACTCGGAAGTCGGAAGTTGGAACTCGGACATCGGAAGTTGGAAATCAGAAGTCAGAACTTGGAAGTTGGAAGTTGGAAATCGGAAGTCGGAACTCGGAAGATGGAACTCAGAAGTTGGAACTCAGAAGTTGAAAATTCGGAAGCCATGTTCAGATATGTGCCACTTTCCATTAATCTGTTGCAGCGGATGTTTGACCTGGTTGGAAATTAAAGGACAAGTACAGACACGGTGCGTTCCTTTTACCTCAGAAGTTGGAAGTTGGAAGTCGGAAGTTGGAAATCGGATGTCAGAACTCAGAAGTCGGAAATCGTAAGTCGGAAGTTGGAAATCGGTTGTCGGAAATCGGTTTTCGGAAATCGGAAGTCGGAAATCGGAAGTCGGAAATCGGAACTCAGAAGTCGGAAATGGGAACTTGGAAGTCGGAAATATGAATTTGGTATGCTTAAGACGGAAGTCGGAAGTCGGAAATCGGAACTCGGAAATCGGAATTTGGAATGCTTAAGTCGGAAGTCGGAATTTGGAATGCTTAAGTCGGAAGTCGGAAGTCGGAATTTGGAATGCTTAAGTCGGAAATCGGAACTCGGAAAACGGAATTTGGCATGCTTAAGTCGGAAATCGGAAGTCGGAATTTGGAATGATTAAGTCGGAAGTCGGAAATCGGAAGTCGGAACTCGGAAGTCAGAAATCCGAACTCGGAATCGGAAGCCGGAAATCGGAAGTCGGGAAGTAGGAAATTGGAAGTCGGTAATCGGAAGTCGGAAGCTGCAATTTGGAACACTTAAGTCGGAAGTCGGAAATTGGAAGTCGGAACTTGGAACTCGGAAGTCGGAAGTTGGAAATCGGAATTTGGAAGTCGGAACTCGGAAGTTGGAACTCGGAAGTTGGAACTTGGAAGTCAGAAATCGGAAGTCGGAACTCTGAAGTCGGAAATCGGAATTTGGATCGCGAAAGTCGGAAGTCGAACTCGGAAGTCGGAAGTCTGAACTCGGAAGTTGGAACTCGGACATCGGAAGTTGGAAATCAGAAGTCAGAACTTGGAAGTTGGAAGTTGGAAATCGGAAGTCGGAAGTTGGAAATCAGAAGTTGGAACTCAGAGGTTGAAAATTCGGAAGCCACGTTCAGATATGCGCCACTTTCCATTAATCTGTTGCAGCGGATGTTTGACCTGGTTGGAAATTAAAGGACAAGTACAGACACGGTGCGTTCCTTTTACCTCAGAAGTTGGAAGTTGGAAGTTGGAAATCGGATGTCGGAACTCGGAAGTCGGAAAATCGTAAGTCGGAAATCGTAAGTCGGAAATCGGTTGTCGGAAATCGGTTGTCGGAAATCGGAAGTCGGAAATCGGAACTCAGAAGTCGGAAATCGGAACTCGGAAATATGAATTTGGTATGCTTAAGTCGGAAATCGGAAATCGGAATTTGGAATACTTAAGTCGGAAGTCGGAATTTGGAATGCTTAAGTCGGAAATCGGAAGTCGGAACTCGGAATTTGGAATGCTTAAGTCGGAAATCGGAAGTCGGAATTTGGAATGCTTAAGTCGGAAATCGGAAGTCGGAACTCGGAACTCGGAATTTGGAACGCCTAAGTCGGAACTCGGAATTTGGAACGCAAAAGTCGAAATCGGAAATTGGAACTCAGAAATCGGAATTTGGGACACGAAAGTCGGAAATCGGAACTCGGAATTTGGAATGCGAAAGTTTGTAGTTGGGAACGCGAAAGTCAAACTCGGAACTCTGAAATCGGAAGTCGGAACTTTGAAGTTGGAAATCGGAATTTGGAACGCGGAAGTCGGAAATCGGAACTCGGAACGCGAAAGTCAAACTCAGAAGTCGGAACTCGGAAATATGAATTTGGTATGCTTAAGTCGGAAGTCGGAAATCGAAACTCGGAAGTCGGAATGCTTAAGTCGGAACTCGGAATGCTTAAGTCGGAAGTCGGAACTCGGAAGTCGGAACTCGGAAGTCGGAAATCCGAACTCGGAATCGGAAGCCGGAAATCGGAACTCGGAAGTCGGTAATCGGAAGTCGGAAGCTGCAATTTGGAACGCTTAAGTCGGAAGTCGGAAATTGGAAGTCGGAACTTGGAACTCGGAAGTCGGAAGTTGGAAATCGGAATTTGGAAGTCGGAACTCGGAAGTTGGAACTCGGAACTTGGAAGTCAGAAATCGGAAGTCGGAACTCTGAAGTCGGAAATCGGAATTTGGATCACGAAAGTCGGAAGTCGGAAATCGGAAGTCGGAACGCGAAAGTCGAACTTGGAAGTCGGAAGTCTGAACTCGGAAGTTGGAACTCGGACATCGGAAGTTGGAAATCAGAAGTCAGAACTTGGAAGTTGAAAATCGGAAGTCGGAACTCGGAAGTTGGAAATCAGAAGTTGGAACTCAGAGGTTGAAAATTCGGAAGCCACGTTCAGATATGCGCCACTTTCCATTAATCTGTTGCAGCGGATGTTTGACCTGGTTGGAAATTAAAGGACAGACACAGTGCGTTCCTTTTACCTCAGAAGTTGGAAGTCGGAAGTCGGAAATCGTAAGTCGGAAATCGGTTGTCGGAAATCGGTTGTCGGAAATCGGAAGTCGGAAATCGGAAGTCGGAACTCAGAAGTCGGAAATCGGAACTCGGAAATATGAATTTGGTATGCTTAAGTCGGAAGTCGGAAATCGAAAGTCGGAAATCGGAATTTGGAATGCTTAAGTCGGAAATCGGAAGTCGGAATTTGGAATGCTTGAGTCGGACGTCGGAAATCGGAAGTCGGAAGTCGGAACTTTGAAGTTGGAAGTCGCAATTTGGAACGCTTAAGTCGGAAGTCGAAACTCGGAATTTGGAACGCAAAAGTCAAACTCGGAACTCTGAAATCGGAAGTCGGAACTTTGAAGTTGGAAATCGGAATTTGGAACGCGGAAGTCGGAAATCGGAACTCGGAACGCGAAAGTCGAACTCAGAAGTCGGAACTCGGAAATATGAATTTGGTATGCTTAAGTCGGAAGTCGGAAATCGAAACTCGGAAGTCGGAATTTGGAATGCTTAAGTCGGAAGTCGGAAATCGGAAGTCGGAATGCTTAAGTCGGAAGTCGGAACTCGGAAGTCGGAAATCCGAACTCGGAATCGGAACCCGGAAATCGGAACTCGGAAGTCGGAATTCGGAAGCTGCAATTTGGAATGCTTAAGTCGGAAGTCGGAAATTGGAAGTCGGAACTTGGAATTCGGAACTCGGAAGTTGGAACTCGGAACTTGGAAGTCAGAAATCGGAAGTCGGAACTCTGAAGTCGGAAATCAGAATTTGGATCGCGAAAGTCGGAAGTCGGAAATCGGAAGTCGGAAATCGGAAGTCGGAACGCGAAAGTCGAAGTCGGAAGTCTGAACTCGGAAGTTGGAACTCGGACATCGGAAGTTGGAAATCAGAAGTCAGAACTTGGAAGTTGGAAGTTGAAAATCGGAAGTCGGAACTCGGAAGTTGGAAATCAGAAGTTGGAACTCAGAGGTTGAAAATTCGGAAGCCACGTTCAGATATGCGCCACTTTCCATTAATCTGTTGCAGTGGATGTTTGACCTGGTTGGAAATTAAAGGACAGACACAGTGCGTTCCTTTTACCTCAGAAGTTGGAAGTCGGAAGTTGGAAATCGGATGTCGGAACTCGGAAGTCGGAAATCGTAAGTCGGAAATCGGTTGTCGGAAATCGGTTGTCGGAAATCGGAAGTCGGAAATCGGAAGTCGGAAATCGGAAGTCGGAACTCAGAAGTCGGAAATCGGAACTCGGAACTCGGAAATATGAATTTGGTATGCTTAAGTCGGAAGTCGGAAGTCGGAAATCGGAATTTGGAATGCTTAAGTCGGAAGTCGGAAATCGGAAGTCGGAATTTGGAATGCTTAAGTCGGACGTCGGAAATCGGAACTCGGAACTCGGAATTTGGAACGCCTAAGTCGGAACTCGGAATTTGGAACGCAAAAGTCGAAATCGGAACTCGGAAATCGGAACTCAGAAATCGGAATTTGGGACGCGAAAGTCGGAAATCGGAACTCGGAGTTTGGAGCGCGAAAGTCGAACTCGGAATTCGGAATTTGGAACGCGAAAGTTTGTAGTCGGAACTCTGAAATCGGAAGTCGGAACTCTCTGAAGTTGGAAAAAGGAATTTGGAACGCAGAAGTCGGAAATCGGAACTCGGAACGCAAAAGTCGAACTCGGAAGTCGGAACTCGGACATCGGAAGTGTGAAATCAGAAGTCGGAACTTGGAAGTTGGAACTCGGAAGTTGGAACTCGGAAGTTGGAACTCGGAAGTTGGAACTCGGAAGTTGGAACTCGGAAGTTGAAAATTCGGAAGCCACGTTCAGCTATGCGCCCCTTTCCATTAATCTGTTGCAGCGAATGTTTGACCTGGTTGGAAATTAAAGGACAAGTACAGACACGGTGCGTTCCTTTTACCTCAGAAGTTGGAAGTTGGAAGTCGGAAGTCGGAACTCGGAAGGAATCACACCCAAGTTCAAGTTGGGAAATGAACCTCTCCAAACGTCAGACCGGCCGCTGCTTGTTACGTCTGACTGAATGTAGATAACATAAGATAGAAATACTATAGTCATACAATCAGAGAAGCTTTGATTTTTTTCTTTTCTTATTTCCTATTTTATTGCGATTGCTGATCCAAGCAGCAGATGTCGGATGCTGATATGGACAGGTGAGGTTTCTTTGACTTCTGTGGGCGTTCCCGATAAAACGTATAACTCGGTACTTTACTTTATCCTGCTGCTGATCGACTGTTCAGGGGAAATGTTTTGTGCTCTCTCTCGCTTTGCTAAGGATAATCTGCTTCGGTACCTACAGCATCTGAACCATGAGCAAAACAAATAAAAAAAAACGACTTCTGAGCTGGTGCTGCGGCTTCCGCGCGCCAATCATTCCATATCCTGGCCGTTCTCGAGCAAATGGCAAAAAAGCCCATACCGTGATGCTCTTCATCACTTCCACAGACAGGTCTGGAAGAAGTTGAGACTAAGATCAGTTGATTGACTCATTGAATTGTGTATTTTATACCAGAAAGAAAACAACTTTAGAAATAATTAGGATTTACTTTAACGCCAAGTTTCTCTTGATTTCAGTCGTGATTTTAATTGACAGTAAAATCGTACCAAACGCTGCCAGGAATGTGAATAAAAACAGATTATTTAACACAATTCCAAAAACACATCTTGGCAAGATGTTTTTCTTCTTTTAAAAATAAAAAAAAACACAAAGTATGTGGCCCAACATATGGTGCACGCTTTGAACTTCTAGTTCGCTGCACAAATCCTGTTTACAAGAGTGTTTCCATTTGTCTCCGTCATGTGTTGGAGACATTTGAAGCTTCTTTTTTTTTCCAGCGCTGAAATTACTTTTGTTTTCCTCATTCAGCTCACACGTGGCAATCGAGCAAATGAAGAACATCTCACTTGAGGTAAAGCTGATAAATGATGAAGAGCATTAACTTTGAACGACATTAGGACCATCTATGCTTCTGCCTGGCTTGACAAAGAGACGTCGTAGAAGAGGGGAATACTGGACGCTAGGGGTGTAACAATATATCGTGCCACGAAATTTCGTGATACAAAAACGTCACGAAACGTGTCGTGGAGGTGACAAACTGTATCGCGATATTGGGTTATTAATATTAATCTATTGTGTTGACTAACGCGCCTCGACCCGCGGACCAAAATCTGACTCCGCTCAGAAGAAACTAGTACCGTTTTGGTCCCGATCACGGGACTCTTGCAGGGTTTTGAGCTCTGAACCTTTACTGATGTAAGGCTGGTGTAGAGTTAAGCCTTACCTTATTAAATTAAACCTTTTTGGGGTGGTGAGTAGGATAAACACGGGACAACTTCTGCTGAGTTCCAGTGTACTTTAATGTCCCTCAACAGTGTAGGATTTTAGAACATCAACACAGCACCTAGTGCCGTACTGTGGCGTATCACTCCGCCCAATCTAAAACAGACTAATCACTACAGATAAACTGACTAGTGCAGGGATCAGCAACGCTCTAGAGCCGCATGCGCCTCTTTAGCGCCGCACTAGTGGCTCCAGGAGCTTTTTCAAAAATGTTTGACCTTTTTTTTCTTCTTTTTTTTTTCTTTATTTTCTCTTTTTTTCTCTTTTTTTCTTTTTTTCTTCTTTTTGTCTTTTTTTTTCCTTTTTCCTTTCCTTTTTAATCTCGACATTTCGACTTTTTTCTCGAAATTTTGACTTTTTTCTCGACTTTTCCACTTTTTTCTCGAGATTGTACTTCAACATTAATCTCGACATTTCGACTTTTTTCTCAACATTTCCACTTTTTTCTCAACATTTCCACTTTTTTCTTTGTGTTTGGCTCTTTCAACATTTCGGGTTGCTGACCCCTGGACTAGTGTAATTATAGTCCCTGATTTACATCAGAATATAAAGAATATAAAAAAGTCAAATCATACATGAGAGAAACTATTCAGTTTGTGGCAAAATATTTGTACTTGTATGAAACTGAAGATGCATAATGCAAACCTGACATTTACTTTTAGTTCAGTTTGTGGAAAATGGTTGGCCTGGCTTTCTCTTTAAAACTTAAACAGTTATAAAGCATTACAAAACTGGAACAATAGGGCAAACGCACAGTATTGTTTTGTATTTTGTGTCTTTCAAATAAAAGACAATTTTTTCCAGTCATATTTTCCTCATTCAAGGTGGTTAAAAAAATACTGCTATAATTATCGTATCGTTATCGTGACCTCAATATCGTGTATCGTACCGTATAATTTGGAACGCAAAAGTCGGAAGTCGGAAATTGGAAGTCGGAACTCGGAATTTGGAACGCAAAAGTCGAACTCGGAACTCGGAATTGGAACATGGAAGTTGGAAATCGGAAGTTGGAACTCGGAAGATGGATCTCGGAACTCGGAAGTTGGAAATCGGAACTCGGAAATCGGAAGTCGGAAGTCGGAAGTGACCACAATGTCGTGTATCGTACCGTATAATTTGGAACGCGAAAGTCGGAAGTTGGAAATTGGAAGTTGGAACTCTGAAGTTGGAACTCGAAAGTCGGAACTCGGAAGTCGGAAATCGGAAGTCGGAAATCGGAAGTGGGAAATCGGAAGTCGGAAGTCGGAAGTCGGAAGTGACCTCAATATCGTGTATCGTACCATATAGTTTGGAACGCGAAAGTCGAACTCGGAACTCGGAATTGGAACATGGAAGTTGGAAATCGGAAGTTGGAACTCTGAAGTTAGAACTCGAAAGTCGGAAGTCAGAACTTGGAAGTCGGAAGTCGGAAATCGGAACTCGGAAATCGGAAATCGGAAGTCGGAAGTGACCACAATGTCGTGTATCGTACCGTATAATTTGGAATGTGAAAGTCGGAAGTCGGAAATCGGAAGTCGGAACTCGGAACTCGGAAATCGGAAGTCGGAAATCGGAAGTCGGAAGTGACCTCAATATCGTGTATCGTACCATATAATTTGTAACGCGAAAGTCGGAAGTCGGAAATTGGAAGTCGGAAGTCGGAATTCGGAACGCGAAAGTCGAACTCGGAACTCGGAATTGGAACATGGAAGTTGGAAATCGGAAGTTGGAACTCGGAAGATGGATCTCGGAACTCGGAAGTTGGAAATCGGAACTCGGAAATCGGAAGTCGGAAGTCGGAAGTGACCACAATGTCGTGTATCGTACCGTATAATTTGGAACGCGAAAGTCGGAAGTTGGAAATTGGAAGTTGGAACTCTGAAGTTGGAACTCGAAAGTCGGAACTCGGAAGTCGGAAATCGGAAGTCGGAAATCGGAAGTGGGAAATCGGAAGTCGGAAGTCGGAAGTCGGAAGTGACCTCAATATCGTGTATCGTACCATATAGTTTGGAACGCGAAAGTCGAACTCGGAACTCGGAATTGGAACATGGAAGTTGGAAATCGGAAGTTGGAACTCTGAAGTTAGAACTCGAAAGTCGGAAGTCAGAACTTGGAAGTCGGAAGTCGGAAATCGGAACTCGGAAATCGGAAATCGGAAGTCGGAAGTGACCACAATGTCGTGTATCGTACCGTATAATTTGGAATGTGAAAGTCGGAAGTCGGAAATCGGAAGTCGGAACTCGGAACTCGGAAATCGGAAGTCGGAAATCGGAAGTCGGAAGTGACCTCAATATCGTGTATCGTACCATATAATTTGTAACGCGAAAGTCGGAAGTCGGAAATTGGAAGTCGGAAGTCGGAATTCGGAACGCGAAAGTCGAACTCGGAACTCGGAATTGGAACATGGAAGTTGGAAATCGGAAGTTGGAACTCTGAAGTTAGAACTCGAAAGTCGGAAGTCGGAACTTGGAAGTCGGAAATCGGAACTCGGAAATCGGAAGTCACCTCAATATCGTGTATCGTACCGTATCGTGAGATTAGCGTATTGTTACACCCCTACTGGACGTATAAGGAAATGCAACGATGTTGAGTGGACCAATCACACTGGTCTGATCCTCCAATAGTACTGACACAGCTCAACTCCTCCAACCAATGTTTTTATAGAGTGTTATTTGCTGTTATTAGCACATGAACAGTTCCTCCCTCATCGAGCCAACCCTCTCTTAAAGGAGATACTTCCTCGCCTCAAACATTAAAGGCTCCACATTTCCTAGGGATTGAGAGAAAGCCAGTTGAAACAGGACGTGTGGCTCTGGCAAACATCGTTGGTTTGGAGCGGGAGCACAAATCCCCCTCAGACCGACTCGGAGGATGAGGAGGAAAACCATTTGGATCTGAACCATGTATCTGTTTCCACTGAATGAAAATAGTTCAATGGTTCCTGGTTTTCTTCTTTAACTGGATTCAAAACCTCCGACTTCCCCGACAGCGACTGTGTCTGCGACTCCCCACCGTTGATATGTTGTTACAAGACATGAGCCATGTCTGACGGATTAGCAGCCGACCCACCAAGCAAAAACAAAGAAACCCTCAGTGTGTGTGTGTGTGTGTGTGTGTGTGTGTGTGTGTGTCTCCATAGCTTACAAACCAAAAACAAAAACTAGTTCCAGTTGTTGCACTTTAATTCATGTATTTTGCTGAAAAATACAGACTGAGTTTCTGTTTGTGAAATGTTTCGATTGGTAGGTCAGCTTTATAATCTTAAATAAATTGATATTTTTACTTGTGCAATGCTTGTATATAATTAATAAGTGCATACTTAGCTGGAAAAAATATATATATAAACATAAATTTTTTTTGGCACACTTTTTTATTTTGTGTTTGTAGATAAACACACTGTTGATTCTGTACAATCTGACGTTTAATTGGACCATTTTTTCTTAAATAATAAAAAAATTCTCGGATGTTTGACCTGGTTGGAAATTAAAGGACAAGTACAGACACAGTGCGTTCCTTTTACCTCAGAAGTTGGAAGTCGGAACTCGGAAGTCGGAATTCGGAAGTCGGAATTTGGAACTCTTAAGTCGGAAGTCGGAAGTCGGAATTTGTAACGCAAAAGTCGAACTCGGAACTTGGACGTCGGAAATCGGAATTTGGAACGCGAAAGTCGGAAGTCGGAAATCGGAACTCAGAATTTGGACTGCGAAAGTCGAACTCGGAACTCGGAACTCGGAAATCAGAATTTGGAACGCGAAAGTCGGAAGTCGGACCTCGGAATTTGGAATGCGAAAGTCGAACTCGGAACTCTGAAATCGGAAGTCGGAACTCTGAAGTTGGAAATCGGAATTTGGAACGCGAAAGTCAGAAGTCGGAAATCGGAACTCGGAACGCAAAAGTCGAACTCGGAAATAGAAAGAGGAACTCGGAAGTTGTAACTCGGACTTTGGAAATGTGAAATCAGAAGTCGGAACTTGGAAGTTGGAACTCGGAAGTTGGAACTCGGAAGTTGAAAATTAGGAAGCCACGTTCATATATGCGCCACTTTCCATTAATCTGTTGCAGCTATTATAGCACTATTGATTCTGTACAATCTGATGTTTAATTGGACCATTTTTTCTTAAATAATTTAAAAATTCTCGATTTTTTCACGGTGGGTCCCAAAGTCAGAACAGCTGAGAAAACTGTTATCGAGCATTTCAGAACTGGTACCACCCATCTCCCAAAATACTCCACTAAATTTAATAAACATACTAACCAATGTGTTTTTTTTTGTTTTTTTTTTTACATTTTGCTCCAAATGAAAATAATACAGAGGTGTCAAGTAACAAAGTACAAATACTTTGTTACCTTACTTAAGTAGAAATTTTGGTTATCTTTACTTCACTGGAGTAATTATTTTTCACGACTTTTTACTTTTACTCCTTACATTTTCACACAATTATCTGTACTTTTTACTCCTTACATTTTAAAAACAGCCTCGTTACTCTATTTCATTTCGGCCTTTAAATAAAAACTATCCAGTTAAATTGCTCCATCCAGATAGAGTGAATTTGGTTGTGGTTGTTTCAGATGTTCTTGTCCAGTTTTGTTCTTACATCCGTTCCCTCAGATTCCTGCAACTAAACTTGGATGTACATTCCAATAAAGGTTAGGATAAATGATAACATGCCTCTGAAGTTTGACTTTTTGCACCATTACAATACTTATAGGCAACTAGTCATCATATCTCCTGCTCTCTGAAACACATATTAATGCTCAATAGTACACATATATGCTTCCTTAATATATTTATATTAACACATGTTAATGCTCAATAGTACACATATATGGTTATTTCATATATTTACATTATACTAAGATACATTCATTTTCAATGGCTTTTGTCCTTAATGGCTTTTTTTCCCCCTTACATTACTTTTACTTTTATACTTTAAGTAGTTTTGAAACCAGTACTTTTATACTTTTACTTGAGTAAAAAACTTGAGTTGATGCTTCAACTTCTACAGGAGTATTTTTAAACTCTAGTATCTATACTTCTACCTGAGTAATGAATGTGAATACTGAAGACACCTCTGCAGCTTTCTCCCACAGTCCAAAATCCTGAATAGGTCAAATCAAAATAGTAGGCAACACATTAATAGTTAAATTTGAAGCTTTTTATTTTATTGAAAGAAAAAAAAAAAGGTTATTTTTAAAATTGATGTCAGTGACCAGTTTCAAAACAGGTTAATCGATTATGTTGTCCTTTCTGTGGAAGTGAGTACGACTTCATGAATGTTTCGTCACCAGTTTGGGTCGTCAATTCTCATTTTAGTTATTCCTCTGAAAAGGTATTTGCATCTGAAATGGGCCAAAGTTAAAAAAGCTTGCATCCAAACTCGTCCCTCTGGGATGTAGCTGGAATAAAGCACTTGATTTGACATGATTTGTACTGAAACCAAGAAGTTCTGCAACTCAACAATGACAAAAGGTCTGGGTGAGTCTTCTACTTCGATTAATTGTATTTTAAACCATATTCACACAAAGAAAATGTTTTTAAAACCCCAGCTTCAACGTATGGCGACCTTTAATATTAATAGCATCATTATATATGTGTCAAGAAGACTTTTGATGTAAATATTTGATGTAAAGCGCTACAATTTTAGTTAAATATTAATATTCAGCACCAGGAATCGATTATCGCACCAAGATGGATGATGATATATTGTGATTTATTTCAAGGTATATGGAACGTAGGGTGACACTAGATGTATGAATGAAATCTTTATTCGATTAAAGGCAGAAAACCCTTTTAGATATGTCATCTTGAGTGCAGAAGGTTCTTGGTCAGTCATTGCAATCGTGCAGCCTGTTAGAAAAACCAGTCGGGAAGATGAAGATGACGGCGAGTTCTTGGAGGAAAAACACCTGCCATGAACCCCAAAACCCATTATCCTTAACCTTTAGAAACCTCCAACGCGCGCACGCGCGGGTGCACGTGCTGTATAATAGAGTTCAAGCCCGAACCGCACTGAGACTCCAGAAGTCAAGAAGCAGAGGGGCAGCTGAGCGCCGCGCAGAGGCCGCGCAGAGGCGGATTAGTCACAACGAATCACATGCTCGCGTGCACACACACCATGCTGCTCTCACTCCATCCATCACCGGCCTGTTCTGTGATGCTGCGGGAAGATAACGTCTCCACGGCCGTCACCTGTGTCCACATCAACCCAGCAGCAGCCGTTTCACATATACACATATATACACTTATATACACACATATATACACTTACTGCAGCTGTAAAAAACAAGAGGCAGCATCTCCATGGTTCAAGACTGCCAGAACTCACCGTTATGTGGCGTCTCTGGTTCAGTTACATGTAAGATAGAGTCCTAACGAGATGCAAACACGGACAAGAAGGAAAAAAAAAGGCGATAAACGGGCTAATATCTCATATCGACGCTGCAAAAAAGTTCAAACCTCAGAATTCTTCAAGTATACAGGACTGTCTCAGAAAATTAGAATATTGTGATTTTCTGTAATGCAATTCCAAAACTAAATGTCATTCTGGATTCATTACAGCTTTCACAGCTTAAGAAAACTCAAATATCCTATCTCAAAAAATTAGAATATTCTGGGAATCTTAATCTTAAACTGTAAACCATAATCAGCAATATTAAAATAATAAAAGGCTTGCGATATTTCAGTTGATTTGTAATTAATCTAGAATGTATGACATTTTTGTTTTTTTAATTGCATTACAGAAAATAAAGAACTTTAACACAATATTCTAATTTTCTGAGACAGTCCTGTATTTTACAGATTCTTCTAAAATAAAAATGAGTCTGAGTGGCGTCAATAAACTTTTAATTTGGAAATTAAATATCTACTATCCCACAGCCGCCACGGGTCGATGGAACTTCCATGGTGTTTTTTCTGGAAAAATATTTTAGCTGTTTCACAGATTTTACTGCATTCAATTTTATTCTATGAAAGGTTGATGTAAGACTTTTATTTCAGTGAAGATTCACACAACAAAAGCAGAGCGACGTAAAGAAAGACCAACCAAGTGACGGACAATGGACGGAAATTAGATTGTGCCCTACAACGTCTGGCATTAATATTTTGTTTTGATGCCATGGATCAATTAAAAAAAAAAAAGTAAAAAACAATCAGAAAGCCACAGAAAAAAAAGTAATAAACTCTGTATGTCATTTAAATATGTGACGTTAGATCAGGGGTGGCCAACCCGCGGCTCGCGAGCCGCAGAGCCGCATGCGGCTCTTGCAACTTTATTTGATAGGTGCAGTGAAAAACAGTCACATAGGAAGTGGGGGCAAAATATGCCGCGACTGGAATCGAACCTGCATCGCTGTACAGGGGAAGGTTTATATAAGTCATCACGACAGGCCGTGGTATACGCTCATTATATCACAGCTGAGGGGCGTCTCCAGCCCGACGCGAAGTGATGTATTGCTTTTATAAAACCAATAACGTAAATATGAAAGAGGAATACACAATCTATTTTATGTAGTTTCTAATTAATCAGAAATACATATTATCCAGTATAAATAGCCCCAGTGTGGGAAAAAATAGTCCCATCTCTCCAGATGTAGAGCATGTCATCTTTTGCTCATCTTTTTTTTTCTGAGACAGGAACTCATCAATACATTCATCCATCGTTAGCTCCTCCCCAGAAATCAAAGTTTACCTTGAACATGCCTAATTAATTGTTAACGAAAATAAGAAAAATAAACTTTAACACCGGCTACTTTTTGCTACCTGCTGTAACCGTCAAAAAATATGTAACAGTTGGTTGTTGTCATGGATACAATGTTGCTTTCCTGATGCGGAATGATCTGCTGTGATGAGGCTTTAGAATAGAAGCCGTGGTATATGCTCATTATACCACACTTAACAACCAATCAGATTGCAGGATTTCACCTTTCTGTTTTAGAATGGTATTTTTATGTCTCAGAGAGAGCAGGGAGTGAGGGATCATGGGTAGTTGATGTGGCTCTTTGCAGTAACACAGTAACCAATTGTGGCTCTTAGCCTCCGAATGGTTGGCCACCCCTGCGTTAGATACTGTAGATAAAACAAATGCTTTATGGAGGAAACACCTAAGAATCGTTACGTGTCCCATCACGGTCCTGATGGGGAGTGAAGGATCACAGAGGAAAGCTGAGGAAAGATAAACTTTTTGACACGCTGCCCTCCCAGCATCCCTTGCGTATCCGATGATGACACCTACTTGCTTCCCATGGAAGATGAGTCGGATGCGAGGGATTTGGACACTTGCTGTCGTCCAGATAACGCAGGTACTGCCTTAAAGGTATTGTGACATGAAAAACACATTTTTCTTGATTTTTTGTGTTTTGTTGGGTGTCTTGACATCAATTACACCCAAAAAACAACGAACTTTTAACATTCAGTGTATTGTGTGCTTTCTGGGATTTTCCGCATAACTATGCAAAAACGGCGCATGTGGTTTGGTGGCGGATCGTTACGTAACGACCCGCTAAATCACCGCCCCCTCCACCCAGCTCCCTGCCTCCTCTCCTCTCCAGTGCACCATAAAGGCTGATTTATGGTTCCACGTTACACCGACGCAGACCCTACGGCGTAGGGTTACGCGGCGACGCGCTACGTACGCTGAACCCTACGGCGTAGGCTCTGCTGTTTAGAGCCTCTTCTGTTCTAATCACCGGAGGAAAACTGCTAAGAAGACCCGCGGCCACTGACTGGACTTAAGATAAGGAGACACTGCTGCTTGCATGCCTTTATTTTTATGATTGTTTGCTGTGGACTGTCTGCTTCGCCCTGCTCCTTTTCCGTGCATGCTTCGCCTGTCGCTCCCGGCTTAACTCTCCGACGCCGCTGTGAGCGTATTGCTCGCGGGGAGCTGCGGTCCCGGTCCTCTGGTCCCGGTTGGACTTCATCCCCGGGCTGTAGTCGCCCTGTCTGGGCTGTGTGTCGGTGTTTGTGGTTGGTGTGCGCGCGTGTGTGCGGAGACGCTGGCAGAAGTGTGTAGCGATTGGTTGGAGGAGGTTTGGAGGAGGAGCGGCGCAATGATTGACAGGAAAGGGGAAAAAGGACCCGTTTTTCACGGCGCAAAAAAACACTGTAATAAAAAGCCAGGAATGGAGTACTAGAGTGAAGTTTTTCTTCTTACACTCTTTTAGACACATTTTAGGGATGTTGGCCAATACTTTTAATAGGGTTAAAAGCATGTTAAAAATGATGTCACAATACCTTTAATGAAAGACTGTTGAGCCATGAAACACACACACTCTCACACTGTTTCGTCTTTTATTTTCTCCGGTGAAACATCATCATGTACGATTACACAATCACAAATAGACCAAACAGGTACACACATGTGTTTCTGTGCAGACAAACAGTGCACGAGGAGCAGAAAAACAATAAATAATGGAGAACAAAATACGACAGACTTATGTAGCACGAATACGTCTTGTTTCCTAAGAAGGTGATTGAGGATGGGTCAAAGTTACTCGTGACAGAGTTGGGTTTCTGGAGATGATTGTGCTGGATTCTTGAGTGTATGTCGTCCGTGCTCAGGCCAGGCGTGACCCGGTCCTCTACTTGTGTCTCCAGAGTGATGGAGAGAGTTTCCCGCCCTCTGTCATGCTCACATAGGTGGGGAAGAACCGAAGGAAAAGGCGTCTACTTCTGTCTCAGGGAGCTGGGATCAGCGGCCTCTACTCGGGGTTGGGTTCTCCACAGGGTTGTGTGTGTGTCTTGGTGCTGACTCATTCCTCTCATCCTCTCCTCCGCTTTAGTCCGTCAGTCAGTCCGTCAATCTATAATCCCTCACAATATGCTCTTCATTGCTCCTTCTTTCACTCGCTTATCCTTAGCCCCCAGTCCTCAACTTGTTCTGCAGACAAATCACAGAGGAAAGTACATCAGAGACGGAGAGAGGGGGAAAAAAGAGAAGACAAACAGAGAAGAAGGATTCTTTCACACATGAGAGAAGACACAAAGAGAGGAGGGCTTGAGTGCAATAAAGAAGGGGGGGTTTGAGAAGGAGAGCAGGGACCCAGGGGGAGTGGATTCCATGTTAGCGATAAGTGCAACCACAAATCCCCAGTCCTCCCTGTCAATAATCATTTGAACTGCAGTAGACGCCAAAAAAGATGAAAATCGCCTCAAAGAAGATAAGTTATGGGGAGAGAAAAGGGGAAACAAGGGATATAAAAAAGGGGAATAATGTAGATAAAGGAGTAAGAAGGAAAAACAGGCCTTTTTTCTGAGCGACTAACCTAATGACAACGTTGAGAGATCTCTCGAAAGGAATCAAAATGTACTTTTACACCATCGATCCAGCACAAAGTTGGATAAAAACAACCTCCCGGCTAAATTGAAAAGTCCACAAGAAGACAAGAAGGAAAGAGGGAAAACAGCTGCAGGGGGACCCGGGTCTTCTTCTTTTTTTTTGTTTTTCATGTTTCCTTATTGGGTAGTCAATGTAATGCATATTACACAATAAACATTTTTTAAAGGATTCGACAGATTACCCCATTTTACATTTTACCACACAAACAAAACAAAAAAAAGTAAAATAAAGACACAGAACTTAACATAGGGCTGGGCGATATATCGAGATTTTAATATATATCGATATATTTTCAAACGCGATATGGTACGAGACAATATCGTTTATATCGATTATTAAATTTTTTTTTTTTTTTTTTTATGATTTTGATATAGCTTATTTTGTGACAAATTGACTTGAATGTTTTATTTGAGATTTGCACAAATGTTTTGTTATTTGCTCAACTGTCAACCTCAGTGGAAAAGTCTGCCTGTTACTGTCTACATTGTATTAATTGCACAGTGTATTTTAATGTAATTGTTATGCAGGAAAGGGATATTTGTTTTATTTTATTCAAGAAGCATTTTTATTCTATATATGCAGGCAGTTTATTTTTATTTCATTTGTTTTATACATTTTGATATTGTGCAGACCTCTGTTAATAAAGGTACCTGTGTGACGAATGAATTATTTTATTTTCGTGTCCGGACATTTAAATGACCCATCCCTCAGGGGACACATTAATTACATCAAAATATAACATTCCGGTGTGTAAAACCACCTACTTCCAGCTACAAATAACAATAATGATAATAAGCAGCAACAAATAATAATAATAAATAAAATTAAAATTAAAACAAAATAAAATATCCCACACTAGAAAATGAAAAAATTAAAAAAATTAAAAAAATGAAAGCATATAAAGTGACATTTGGCACGAAGCTTTGTATTAAAACTGACTGTTTTTTTAAAGGTTTGCCTCAGAAAAAAATGAAGCTAACAGAGATGCTAACAGAGATGCTATGCTATAATGCTTTGGGGGAAACCCCAATTATGTCACAGAAAAGATATGGATATATATCGAGTATCGCCATTCAGCTAGAAAATATTGAGATATGACTTTTGGTCCATATCGCCCAGCCCTATTACACACTAAACATTTTTTAAAGGATTCGACGGATTACCCCGTTTTACATTTTACCACAAACAAAACAAAAAAAAAAAAATTCAAATAAATAAAGATACAAAACTTAACATAATAAAGCCCCCAAAACACACATACTATAAAATACATAATTATAAACAAGTCCCATAGTAAGTACCAATTAAAAAATCAAACTCTGACTGAAGACAATAATAGGAAAAATAAAGTAATAAAATAAAATACAGGACACACAAGTATTAGGGTGAAACTAAGAAAAAAAAAAAAGGAAATTACGAAAATAAAGTCATAATATTATGAGAATGAAGTCGTAAAATTACGAGAATAAAGTCGTAATATTAAATATATTATAAATATATAAATATAACTTCACAAGATGCTCAATATTCAACATTTTAACACACTCTTCCTGTTAGAGTTCTCATAAATTAACACTTTATTCTTGTAATATTACGAATTTATTCTCAAAAAATTACAACGTTATTCTCGTAATGTTACGACTTTATTCTCGCAAAATTATGACTTTGTTCTCGTAATTTCTAAATTTTTTTTGTTTTAGTTTGGCCCTAATACTCCGTCGTACAAAACAACAACAAAAATAATAAAAAAATAAAATAAAATAAATAAAAAATAAAAATTTTAATAAACAGACATAAGAGGAACCCTAAATACAATAGAAATGGTTAGCAATATCATACTTCCCTATAATTAAATTAAATCAAATTAAATTAATCTTCCAAGGATGCCAAAGAATTAACAAGAGAAAGAATAGGTTCCCAAATATGAGAAAACTTATCAGAGCCACCCCTAGTACCGTATTTAATTTTCTCTAAATATAAAAAGGACATCAGGTCTTTCAACCAAGAATTGGGAGATGGAGGTTTTTGGTCCTTCCATTTAAGTAAAATACGTCTCTGAGCTACAAGAAGGAAAAAGACCCGGGTCTTCTGTGCGGATTAGAAATTATTTCCCACGAGGCAAGAAATACAGGCGGAGAAATCCACGTAGATTCTGACCCAAGTGAGCGCGAGCGCTTCCAAACTATTTATTTAACATCTTTTCTACAAATTAACTCAAGCCAAAGCTGGTCTCAGGGCCAAACTCCTTCACTATTCTGCTTAATCAGCATAAAACATCAGCACAACTGTCTTCCATCACCCACGTGTGCATCTGCATCCTTTAAAATGCGTCTTTGTTAGAAAAAAAGACCATAAACGGCTACTTTACTGCTATCGTGCCACTTTAGAACTCCACCGAGGGCAGGGTCACGTAAAGTACGGCGTCTAAAGCCGTTTCTCCACTCATGAGATGCCTAGAAATCGCTCATAAAACAAGCGGCTAAAGCAGTTCTGCCACTAAGAATTGGGTCAATTTTACATTTATGTTTCTCCGGGCTTTATTCAAACATGTGCAGAGAGCTGCAGAACATGACAAGCGGGGCATGGAGTGATGGATTATACATGAGTGTCGGAGTTTTATTACCGCGTCGTGTCACGCTGTCATGAGATTACTGCACGCTGCAGTTCTGCAGAACGTGGACGGTAAATGACAGAATGGAAAACATGTTTTAAACATATCTCTTTTAGGAGTGGGAGATGTAATGACTCTAAATAGGTACTTACTTACTTGCAAAGATTTGTGGTAGTGGCTCTGAACTCATGAAAAGTGTTATTTTTTGGCCTGTGGGCGTCAATGAAGCAGAGACGCCGCAACACGACCACGAACGAGACACGGGAGCGCTGCTTAGACCTTCAGAGTTTTCTTTTTTTAACTTTTTATTCCGTTCAGGAACTATGAGAGCTTTGGGGGAGAATCTGAACCTTCAGAGTCGGAGTAGAAACCTCGACATCCAGGATCAAGATCTACAGATGCATCTTTAACAAGTCTGATCACTTGGAGTGATGGTTGCCGTCCAAACATCCTGAGTTCAGTTACACTTGAGCAGGAATACAATAAAGCAATGACGAGGAGTTTTTTTATTTTTATTAAATGTATTTTACTTTCATCTAAAGCAGGGGTCAGCAAACCGCGGCTCCTTAGCGCCGCCCTAGTGGCTATCTGGAGCTTTTTCAAAAATGTTTGACCTTTTTTTTCCTTTTTTTCTTCTTTTTCTTCTCTTTTTCTTCTTTTTTTATTTATTTTTTCCTTTTTTCTCTTTTTTTCTTGTCTTTTTTCTCTTTTTTTCTTCTTTTTCATTTTTACTCTTTTTTTTCCCTTTTTCCTTTCCTTTTTAATCTCTAAACTTTTTTCTCGAAGTTTTGACTTTTTCTAGACATTCTGACTTTTTTCTCAAAATTTTGACTTTTTTTTTCGACATTTCGACTTTTTTCTCGAAATTTAAACTTTTTTCTCAAAATTTCAACTTTTTTCTCGAGATTGTACTTCAACATTAATCTCGACATTCTGACTTTTTCTCGAAATTTTGACTTTTTTCTCAAAATTTTGACTTTTTTCTCAAAATGCATAATGAAAAAAAAATCTTCCCCCAGTTCTAACTAATACAGATACATGCAGCATGTGTTTCCTTCATTCTAAGGCTTATACAAGACTTTTCATTTTTTTGCGGCTCCAGACATATTTGTTTTTTGTGTTTTTGGTCCAATATGGCTCTTTCAACATTTTGGGTTGCCGACCCCTGATCTAAAGGAACATTTGCTAACATTAAGGAAGCAGATAGCTTTTGGGGTCTTCCTTTCTTACTTTTGCCAAAAAGGCTAAAGGCTAAAGGGGCGAAGCTGGAGGTGCCTGTGTCTTTAATCACGGCTTCAGCTGAGCAGTGCATTGTGGGTTGTGACGATCACATAAACACGTCTTCTGAGGGTTTAAAAGTGCACCTAATAAACTGGATTGCAGGTAGACTCCCACTGATGGCCCGTTTGCTGCTCCAAGTGTTAGCACGACCAATCCACCGCCTGTAAACGAGGTTTCTTATTTAACTTCCAGCTGTGCAGAAACGAGCAAATATTAGCAGGCTATGTTCGGGGTGACACGTTGAGGCAGCTGATTTCTTTGTCCACACACAACTCCACACTGAAATGTATTATTTATGTAGATACGAGGCGAGTGAAGTTGTTTACCCGTTCTCTGAATCCGGTGCATCACAGAAGCAGCTCGTGCTGCCGGCTGTGGATCTAAAAGAGACGATCCGCGGCCGACGCCGCTGATCCGGTTCAGGCCGGATCCCCGGGCGACGCTAAAGAGTTCTGTTTGTTCAACTACACTGGACCAATTAAAGGTTTCCTTAAAACTAGTGTGGACCTGGAGGAAAGAGACGTCCCCTTCTCTCAAGTTGTAGTAATGAGACGATAAAATCAGCACCATGCATACAATCAAGGCAGAAATGTACAGTATTTTCTGGACTATAAGCCGCATCCGCTCTATTTAAAAAAAAAAAAAAAGATATTTCAGCCGCAGATGTTTATGTTGTTAGATTAGATATTTACTGCATGTACAGAACCGTTTTGAACTGTAAATGATGTACATCAGGGGTGTCAAACTCATGGCCGGGCCGGATTTGACCAATTTCTTTCTCGTGGGCCGCACGCTCAAAATAACAAAAACGGTGCGGAAAATGTTTTCTCTCATTTTTTTCTTTTTACTTTTGTCATCTAATCCCGTATCAGTTTAGTTAATTTTAAAGGAAATATGCACTTTGTTTACACTCTAATTATGTAAAATATATTTCTTCAGGATTTTTTCTTGAAATTTCTCGTTTTCTTTTTCAAATTATGTAAGATACTTTTAATATCATTTTTAAAAGATAAACAGAAACAAGTATGTTTTTTTATATTTCGCTTTTTTATAGGGAATTTAATTAAAATCAAAATCTTTCTTATTACATCCGAGAGTGTTTCTTTGTGATTTAGAGATTTCTCCAGTACAATTAAGTGTATTTATTTTTAAAAATTGGCGCGGATATTTACGCCAGTGTGCCAAAAAAGTCAGCACTTCTCTTTTAACTGTTTTACTTTGTCACTATCCTCGTATTCAAAACTGAAATTCTCTGAATAAATATCTTCTATCATCTTTTTTAGCAGTGATATTTTTCCTGCGAAAATATATAATAGTAGTCAGTTAATGAAAATAAACGACCGTCTAAAAAGAAATAAAATCAGCAAATGCATTCTAGAAAACTAAAAAAATGTCAAACTGCTCTCTTTGTGGAATAACGATGGATTTGTAGAAGAAATATATTATCGGATATGCTGCGATTCATGGCAATTATTTATGCCTTCCTTTTTAGTAAATTAATATTTCGTTTTTTTGCGTTGGAAACTTCTCGCGGGCCGCATGAAAATCTCTCTCGGGCCGCACATTTGACACCCCTGATGTACATGTATGTACCTAAATAGATCTTTCCTAACAGTGTCTTTTAGCACGGCAGCAACTTTGCTGATTAAAACGGGACAGAACCAAGAGAAAATAACCGGTATTTATTTATCTGTTTATCTGTTTGAAATCTGCTTCTACTTCTATCTGCTAAAGAAGAAGTAGTGTATTCTTCTTTGCATTTATTTTGTTTTAGTTTTGATTCTAATTCCGGTTAGAGCGCCCCGAGTGGTGGAAGAAAAATCCACAGAATAGCTGCACCTTTGTATAAGCTGCACGGTTCAAAAACTATGAAAAAAGTAGCACCTTATAGTCCAGAAAATACGGTAGTCTGAATGTATTAGCGTGAGTAAGAAATAAGGCCGAGTTATTAAAGCCAGCGCTGCCGTAGTGAATGACGTATAATGTTTACTAATGATGACGTCGGAGCAGATTCTCATTCCATTTCCAGCCCTGAAACCACGAGCTGGAATCCAGCTCCGCCCTTTCACAATGAAAGAGAGATGGAAGGGTCAGTGGGAAAAATGAAGTGAAGGAGGAGAAGATAGGAAGCAAAAAGGCAGTCATGCAGAGAGAATATGGAATGAGGCGGCAGGCAGTGGATTGAGAGATCGGCCTTGGCGATAAACTCCTATTCATTGAGAGAGAGGAGGAAGGAAAGAGAGACTTTATCTGTCCTCCGACTGCCGCTCTCTCGCTCCGTGCTATCAGACCTGTTAAGCGCTGAATGCATAAGAAATGCGACTAGGGATGAAGGGATAACGGATGGAGGGAGCGAGGGAGGGGGTGAGGAGGGCTCAAAAGAGAGTAAAAGTGGGTCTAAATGTTATCAGTGACGGTGGCGATAAGAGGGCTAATTATCGGTGACAAAGGCCGGGCAGCTGACGACGCTTCTGTCTCCGCCGACTCCCGTCCAGGGGTCAGTTTTGTTAAACTGAGATTTGGGGGGATTTGGCTTTTATCCCCTTGCAGAGATAAGGATCTTATTTTTTATTAGAATTTAAGATATGAAGGGGGTTAGGACGGAGAAGAGGGGACGGGATTTTGTGGAGAGGAAACTCTTTTGGCTGCGATGGAAGGAGGACGAGGCGTTTCTTAGAGGGTTCGTCTAGATCAGGGGTCGGCAACGCAAGATGTTGAAAGAGCCGTATTGGACTAAAAACACACAAAAAAAATATGTCTGGAGACGCAAAAAATGAAGTCTTGTATAAGCCTTAGAATGAAGGGAAATGGCGAAAGGCTTTGAAATGTTGAGAAAAAAGTCGAAATGTCGAGAAAAAAGTCAAAATGTCGAGAAAAAAGTCAAAATTTCGAGAAAAAAGTCAAAATTTCGAGAAAAAAGTCAAAATTTCGAGAAGAAAAGAAAAGAAAAAAAAGAAAAAAGGAAAAAAAAGAGAAAAAAAGAGAAAAAAACGAAAAAGGAAAAAAAGGTCAAACAAGGCAAATGGCGAAAGGCTTTGAAATGTCGAGAAAAAAGTCGAAATGTCGAGAAAAAAGTCAAAATGTTGAGAAAAAAAGTTGAAATGTCGAGATTAATGTTGAAGTACAATCTAGAGAAAAAAGTCGAAATGTTGAGAAAAAAGACGAAATGTCGAGAAAAGTCAAAATTTCGAGAAGAAAAGAAAAGAAGAAAAAAAAGAAAAAAGGAAAAAAAGAAAAAAAAGAAAAAAAAAATTAAAAAATGGCGAAAGGCTTTGAAATGTCGAGAAAAAAGTCAAAATGTCGAGAAAAAAGTCAAAATGTCGAGAAAAAAGTCAAAATGTCGAGAAAAAAGTCAAAATGTCGAGAAAAAAGTCGAAATGTCGAGAAAAGTCGAAATGTCGAGAAAAAAGTCAAAATTTCGAGAAAAAAGTCAAAATTTCGAGAAGAAAAGAAAAGAAAAAAAAGAAAAAAGGAGAAATAAGAGGAAAAAAAAGA
>NC_084609.1:3804368-3822826 GCF_033807715.1 Cololabis saira
ACCAGCTGCAGGAAAGGATGTGGTTGGACTGATTTTCTGCTACAGCCTTCAGTGTTTGGAGTAAAACATGTCACAGATGTTCAGACTTTAGGAAACTGTACCACCTTAGGAAATGAATGAAAAGTCTCCTTTGGGCTCTGTAGTATCAGCACGGATCACGCACCCACATCAGAACCAGGTTCTTTTATTTGTCTTCTCCTTCTTTTAAGGTCACATTTTCAGTGTCCTACAAAAGATTCCTTTCTAAATATTACAAGCGTTTGCACGAGTGACGTGAAACGGTGGGAAAACAGTCGGACGGAAGCAAAACTACTGGGAAACCTCGGCTCCTGGCATTCATGTGGATGTTACTTTTACACATACGACATCCCGACACTGTTGCAGTCCCAGTTTAATCCCCATAGCAACAGCATCCTGTTGTGGGAAACTTCTCAGGTGAGGTTAAAGAACTGCAACAAAGGGGCTTGGAACGGCTTCCCAACTCCCCTGATCCCAATCCAATCCCAGATCCTGGAGATTCACTGGAACAAGCTCCTCTCAAGAAGGTCCTGGTCCCACAGGACGCCCCGACTCCTCGGCATCCCTAGAGGTCCCGGTCAGAGACCCTGGGGCTCACCAGAGGGGCTTGGACAACTTCAGGCCTAATGCTGGGGCGCATTTTGTAAATAGACTTCTACCAATGTGCTCTATTGCATCTGTTTAGGACGGGGCTCGGCAACCCGCGGCTCTAGAGCCACATGCGGCTCTTTAGCGCCGCCCTAGTGGCTCCTGGAGTTTTTCAAAAATGTTTTGACCTTTTTTTCTTTTTTTCTTCCTTTTTCCTTTCTAATCTCGACATTTCGACTTTTTTCTCAAAATTTAAACTTTTTTCTCGACATTTCGACTTTTTTCCCAAGATTTTACTTCAACATTAATCTTGACATTTCAATTTTTTTCTCGAAATTTCGACTTTTTTCTCGACATTTCGACTTTTTGACTTTTTTATTAAGATTGTACTTCAACATTAATCTTGACATTTCAACTTTTTTCTCGAAGTTTCGACTTTTTTGTCAACATTTCAACTTTTTTCTCGACATTTCGACTTTTTTCTCAACATTTCAACTTTTTTCTCGAAATTTTGACTTTTTTCTCGACATTTCGAATTTTTTCTCGACATTTCGACTTTTTTCTCGACATTTCGACTTTTTTCTCGAAGTGCATAATGAAGAAAAAATCTTCCCCCAGTTCTAACTAATATAGAAACATGCAGCATGTGTTGTCTTTATTCTAAGGCTTATACAAGACTTTTCATTTTTTGCAGCTCCAGACATATTAGTTTTTTGTGTTTTTGGTCCAATATGGCTCTAAAACATGTTGGGTTGCCGACCCCTGGTTTAGGATGTGGGATTATATTTACTAAAGCCACGCTCCATCTGTCATCACTGTTTGTCAGTAACTTGAAGCAAAGGGGGTTAAATCATGACCTTATATTCAGAAGCAGTAACAAGTAAGTTAAGGTAAATGCTTAAAGACAGATATGCATACCTGTTTAGCTTCGTTGACACACTGCAGGTAACGGGCTGCGATGTTGGAGCAGTTCAGGGTTTTCCCAGTGTTGTCTTTGTAGCATGCAAGGATCTGGCCCTGCAGGTCTGCACACACAGGAAACACCTCATACCTCCTGCAAGAGAGCACAAAGGGAGAAAAAAAAGTGTGAAAAAGGGGGAATATGGGGTTTAAGAGGAGAGGAGGAGAAATGTTTCAAACAAATGGCGGATGATTGACAATGACTGCGTTTCCATGCATCAATAACCCTTTTAAAACCTGAATATTAGCAATAACCCGGTTTTGCACGGCCATGTAAACACCAATAACCCCTTTGAATAACCCAAATTTGCCTGGGTTACTCCTTTTAAAACCCGAATATTGGGTCATGTAAACACCAAACGGAATATCCCCATCAAACGGAACAGGAATTTGTTTTCTGCACATGTTCTGTTCACAAGGAATCCTGGTCTTTTGAGTCCAGGAAGTTCTTATAAACACGGAGAAACCAAGACCAGGAGGAGACTAATCACTTCATAAATGTAATGAAGGATATGAACATTTCTGCATTTGTAGACGGTAGAAAGTACCGGGATAGCCAGATTTGAATTTGGATACAGGAAGAAGAAGCGGAAATGATGGTAATTGCATCATCACGTTCTCCGTGCGTCACTGGTTTGATCCAGATATCCCAAATGATTAATTACCATGTAAACGGAATATTCTGAATGTTTCAGTAACCGGAATATTAGCAATAACCCAAATTTTGACTGCATGTAAACGTAGTCAATGTGAATGTGAGATAAACAATTAAGAGGAATAGGCCTGTTGAAAAGATCGATTCTCTGATTTTAAATTGATTCTCATATTAATTCCTAAAAAATCGATTCATATGTCTAAAGATCTATTTAAAAAAAAAAAAAAAAAAAAAAAAAAAAAAATCATCATCATTACATTACAACTTTTGGTACTTTTTTGTTTATGCCCAAAAAAGGAATGTTTTGTTGGACACGAGGATAACTGGTTCCATGTTTTTGCCTTTAAATATGTTTAAAAGTATTATAATTGCATACATTGTCTATATTTCTTTGCTTTATATACTGTCTTGGAGTTACATTTGCATAAATGTTAAAAACCAAATTCTCATAAATGGGGAAAAATAAAAGCGACTTATTTCGTCCTGTTTGGTAATTCTGACCCACGATGTTTCTGTTTCAGTTCTATCAGCATTCTGGGAGCTGATTGGTCCTTACAGCATCATTAGCTGCAATACTTGCTGTTTAATCTCAATATAATACTAGTAGTAATATTTTGCATAACTACAGTCATATAATTCATGCAACAGCTCAAAAAAACGTTTTATTAACAGTAACCGAAATCAATATCGGAATCGGATCTAATCAAATCTTGATAATCGATTCTGAATCTTAAGAATCGGAATCGAATCGATTCTTGATATTTGAATCGATCCCCAGCCCTAAAGAGGAATATAGATGCATCGCTTGTTTTTAAAAGCACAAAAAGGCTCCATCTTTCTGTGGCGAGCTCGTATCATTAATGCCCACCGAGCTCTACCGTCGTCCACTATGTGCTGCAGCACGGCTCTTGTATTATAACTGTCATCCCGGCCCAGAACACCTGAGGCAACAATCAGCTTTACTGTATCTGCAGGGAGGAAGGTCAGAGGTCAGGCTGCTCTCTGCAGCAGCACAACAGCAAGGATGGATGATGTCCAAACAAAAAGAAAAGAAAAGGAGGAATCTGCACCGAGGGGGGGGTTTGGGGGTCGGTCGTGTCAAAGCACAACAGTACAGGAAGATGAAAGCATCGCCACATGATATGAATAATGAAGTAAAAGGATAAAATGACTGTTGAAGCAGTTGTACCCTATTGGAGAAGTAATCTCTTTTCCTCCGTGTCAGCAACAAAAAGTCCTTAAAAAGGTCTGGTACGGGAGGCACAAGTCCAGAACTGATTACTCAGTCGGCTGTTAGGTAATCAATACATTGATTAGCAATAGCTCCTCTCCGGCTTTCAAAGAATGGGCACAAAAAGGTGTGACAGCAGTGTGTACAGTATCTGAAGGTGGGAGGTTTCTAAGCTTTCAGGGTCTAAAGACAAAGTACAGTCTCAGAAACAAAGACTTTTATGGATATCTGCAGTTGAGAGGCTATTTTACACAGCAAAAACTCAAAATCTTAAGAATATTTGTCTTATTTCTAGTTAAAATGTCTCATTTTTAGTCAAAAAAATCTCATTACACTTAAAACGAGACTCATTACTGGAAAAAACAACAATTTTCACCTGTTTCAAGTAGATTTTCACTTGAAATAAGTAGAAAAATCTGCCAGTGGAACAAGATTTTTTTGCTTGTAATGAGAAGATAAATCTTGTCCCACTGGCAGATTTTTCTACTTATTTCAAGTGAAAATTTACTTGAAACAGGTGAAAATTTTCAAATAAGTTATTTTTTTGGTAATGACTCTTGTTTTAAGTAATGAGACATTTTAACTAGAAATAAGACAAATATTTCTGGTAAGATTTTAAGTTTTTGCATTGTGGCTCCATAGATGGAAGAACAGCCAAAACACACTGCAAAAACTCAAAATCTTACCAGGAATATTTGTCTTATTTCTAGTTAAAATGTATCATTTTTAGTCAAAAAAATCTCATTACACTCAAAACAAGAGTCATTACCAGAAAAATAACTTGTTATTTGACAATTTTCACCTGTTTCAAGTAAATTTTCATTTGAAATAAGCAAAAAAATCTTGTCCCACTGGCAGATTTTTCTACTTATGTTAAAGGAGCTTGAGGCCGGATTGTGGCAGGATTTATGAAAAAAATCCGTATACATTTTAAGTTTTCTAGTAATAATGTCAGATGAAGCGTTCCAAACCAAAAAGAATGTTTCCTCTAGTGTATTTCTCCGTTGCCTTGAACAGGCTGTGTGCTGCAAAATGTGCTGCAATTCAGTCCCGAATTTCTTGCGCTGGGCTGCAGATGTGACGTCACATGACGCTGCATGCACGTTCTCCCCGTTCTCCCGTGCCGGCTTCACTGTTGGCTGCAGTACCCCCAACGGCCGTCGTGGTGAAGGGTGGCGCTAGAGAGTCTCATTTCTTAAAAGGAGCCTCAAGCTCCTTTAAAACAAAAGTCATTACCAGAAAAATAACTTATTTGACAATTTTCACCTGTTTCAATTAAATTTTCACTTGAAATAAGTAGAAAAATCTGCCAGTGGAACAAGATTTTTTTGCTTTCTTTCTGAGTCTTGTTTTAAGTGTAATGAGATTTTTTTTACTTAAAAATGAGACATTTTAACTAGAAATAAGACAAATATTATTTTTAGGATTTTTAGTTTTTTGCAGTGTAGCCATGTTGAGTATTGATGGGTTTTAGATGTGATAACCAATTGATAGGTTTACCAATATTCCAGATGTTAAAAACAGTCCGAGCAGCCCTGACTGAGGCGGCTTTACTTTACATGGAAGATTCAGGGGTTGTTGTTGCAGCGAGCGAGCGGCTGCACTTCCACTTGTGCAAGTCCTTGGTTAATGTGAGCAGCAGCTGCTGCTAATTAAGCTGCTGGGCTCCAGATGATGGCATCCTAATGACGGAAGAAATACTAAACTTCAGTGTGTTTAAATGGGACTATTCTGGTTAAATATGTGCCAGAGTTGACTGCTTTATCCGGTCTTGGCGGGGGGGATGTCCCACCAGAGCCGGCGTCTAGGACGGCGTTAACTGCTTTTGTCCGTCCATTCACACGCCCCATAAAAATCCCAAACGACTATGCATGCACATGCCTATTGCTCTATTATGCTAATGTCAGTGTCATCGTTCTGCTCACATCAGTGCTCAGGACACTCCATCTGCCTCGGGGGGCAAAGACAAAGATCTTGCCCGTCAGCAACTCTGGCCACGTTAAGAATACTTCGGGGGGGTGGAAACCTTGCCCCTGTAGTCACAATCAGATGTTTGATTTGCATTGTGGAGGGAGAAATGACCCCCTGTTGGATGCAGAGCAGGGGATCTCTTGTACGCGTCATTACCCGGGGTGCGATGCTGCAGGACGCCGTTGGAGCGGAGACGCGTACAAATGTGCATCAGCACATCGGTCGAAGTCGTTAGCAGCTTTACGGGGATGCAAAGATCTGCAGGACGCCCGTCAGTGGAGGTTAGTAGGGATTCATGGCCATGAGAGCCTGCCCTCACACTTTCCCCAACTTTGACAGCAATATTAATTAATAAACAATATATTTTGCTCATACACTGCAAAAACTCAAAATCTTAACTAAGAATATTTGTCTCATTTCTAGACCAAAAAAATCTCATTACACTTAAAACAAGACTCATCACTGGAAAAAAAAAACAATTTTCACCTGTTTCAAGTAGATTTTCACTTGAAATAAGTAGAAAAATCTGCCAGTGGAACAAGATTTTTTTGCTTGTAATGAGAAGATAAATCTTGTCCCACTGGCAGATTTTCCTACTTATACTTATTCAAATCAAGTCAATCGCTCCATTGGCTACCCGTAAAATTCAGAATCCAATTTAAAATTGTATTACTTGCGTATAAAGCCCAAAATGGCTTAGCTCCGCATTATTTGCAAGACCTGATAGTGCCTTATGTTCCTGGCAGAGCTCTCCGCTCTCAGAGTGCAGGTTTACTCGTAGTTCCTAGAGTATCTAAATGTAGATTTGGAGGGCGGGCGTTCTGCTATCAGGCACCATTACTATGGAACCAACTTCCAATCTGGGTTAAGGAGGCTGACACCACCTCCACCTTTAAAACTAAACTTAAAACCTTTCTGTTTAGTAAAGCCTATAGTTAGTGTTTAGTAAACCTCTAGCTGGTGTTGGTAAATCTCTAGGTAGTGTAAACTCTAGTCTGTTAGAGTCAATATTCAAAGTTGCAGCTATAGAACAAGACTATAATACTTAGTCTCAAATATAGGTTCGTGGTAGATATGCTGCTATAGGCTTATGCTGCAGGGGGTCACCGACATGATCCGCTGGGCGGTGCCTCTCACCCTTCTTCTCCTCTCCTCTTCCATTCCTCTCTTCTCCATTACCATTTTTATTTATTATAAATATCTCATAGCTATCATTTTTGTCCATCATTCCTGTAGTTTCTTGTGCTGGCCCCCCTTTTTTCTCTTTTGTGCATGTTTGCAGGCCGGAGCTTCGGGAGCTGCATGCTGGCCTGCGGCCCCGGTCCCACCCTCCCCCCCTATGAGCCTGGTCCTGCTCCAGGTTTCTTCCCTCCTAAAGGGGAGTTTTTCCTTTGCCACTGTTTGGCTTAAGGTTTTTCTCCCACTAGGGGAGTTTTTACCTGCCATTGTTTATGTAATAATTGCTCGGGGGTTCATGTTCATGTTCTGGGTCTCTGGAAAGCGTCTAGAGACATCTGTTGTATTAGACGCTATACAAATACAATTGAATTCAAGTGAAAATGTACTTGAAACAGGTGAAAATTGTCAAATAACAAGTTATTTTTCTGGTAATGACTCTTGTTTTAAGTGTATTGAGATTTTTTGACTAAAAATGAGACATTTTAATAGAAATAAGACAAATATTCCTGGTAAGATTTTGAGTTTGTGCAGTGTACTGAGCGTTGTTGGAGCAGGATGAAGGAGTTTTTCCATGATACAAACTGTCTCGTTGTCACACTGAAACTACAGTAGCTCGCGGCTACAGCAGACATCCTGCCAGAGGAGACTAAAAGGTTAAAGGAAGCAGTGATGGAAGACAAACCGAGAGCGTGACCAAGCAAAGTGACCGAACGAGGCTGAATCTTGGACCGTGTTGTAAAAGCTTTCTGACATTTCCGTGTGATGCTTTTTTTAAAAAAAATCACAAACTAAAAACACAAACTCAGAGAGAGGCCAAGCAGCTGGACTGATCACAGCAACACTTCACGGCTCAGGCCAATTCCAATCTTTATGCTAAGCTAAGCAAACCTGCTGCTGGCAATAATTTTTTATCTTTAGAGAGTGGACGTGAGAGTGGTGTAAATCTCCTCAACTACCCGTCTGCAATTGAGTGGTTAAGTTTTCTCCCAAGAGTGCCAGATTATTTCTCCAAATTTGGTTGATTATATCCATCGATACAAAGAAACATCTTAGTTAGTAAAAGCAGTTTAATCTAAATGGGTGAATACTTTACAGAGGATATTTTAATATAATAGACGTTGATATATTTAGATCATCATTATATGATTTAAAAAAATCGTCTCTAAAGTAGAAGAAGACACTTGAATTAACTGGAATATTTGAGATTAATTTTGCTGCTCAACTTCATTTTTTTGACAGATTTCTTCTTTAAAATGGAAGCCCGTTCACATGACAACAGTATCATCAATCAGAGGGTTGTATCGGGTGCTCACATGTCTAAAACATTTTTTTCTCCAATAAAGATTAAAAGTGCATGCAGGGACTCGCTCTCTTTGGGCTCGTATCTGCAGAATTTAGCAGAGTTAACGTTGGTTTTCTCCATGTCCATGTCGATGTTTGAGCATGTGCTGTGGTCATGTGCAGATAAATAAATGAAGTGCATTTCATCTAACAGCCTGTCCTAACTGAAAGCGTTATGGGCCCCCACGTTATTTTGATTGACAGCTGAAACTCGCTTTTTTAAAAGGCGTTTCCGCGTTTCACCAACGCAGACCCTACGGCGTAGGTTACGCGGCGACACGCAATGAACGGTGCGCGTCGCCGCGTACCCTACGCCGTCGATTTGACGCGGACCATAAATCAGCCTTTACTCGCCGCACTACCCGCCCGTGCGCTCCTGAAAGAAACTCCTAAAATAACTCCTAAAAGAGTAAAGAGACAAGTAAAAGATGGGTGATTACTTGTAATCTTCCTACGTTTGTACTTTCTAAACAGAAAACAAGCTTGATTTTGTGATATTTAAATGTTCTTCTATTTTCTTCCTGTCACTCGCGTTGAAAGCCGGTTGAAAGCGCTGTAGGAAACAGTCATGATGAGGAACGGCTGATCCAGTTAGTTGAAATGAGAAGTTATCTCTATGATTCCTCCTCATTTCACTACAAAAACCTCAATAAAGTGGCAGAAAGAAATATTATCTTATTATTATATATTATCTTATTATTATATCTTATTATCTTATCAGAACCTTCCAGCTCCCTGGCCATCTCCCTCCAGCCAGCTGCCATTTTATTGAGGTTCTTGTATTGAAATGACCGTTTCCTACAGCGCTTTCAACCGGCTTTCAACGCGAGCCACAGGAAGGAAATGTTCAGCTCAAAACGGCGCGACGCGGTGCGTCGCTCGCAGCCAGTTAGGACACTCCCATAGAAAATAAAGCAATGGAATTGTTTTTGTCGCTGACGCTCGCTCACATCGCATGCAGTTATGACACGGTGTTATAGACAACAAACACTGCACCAAGAACTGCAGTGGGTTTTTTTTTTCAGTCAAGTGAGCTAAAGATAAAGTCTCTCATTCAAAAAATTTCCAACATTCCAAGATCTCCAGCATGCGCTGAATAACGGCCGACACTCAGACCTCGACGCTGAGCCGCTGGGGGCTGAGAAGCCTCTGCATTCGTGGATCTATTAGGGCCAGATTCATCCATTTGCCAGGAGGCATGACAAGGCCCTGGCTCCGCGTCGCGCTACTGAACGATGACGGCCGCGCCGTCAGAACTCACTGCCATCCCGGTTCCTATGGATCCTGGCGCTCGTTTATTACCGCCTATGGGCATCTACAGGAACGAGAGGAGCCACAAACACCCGCTAATTACTTTCGTAAGCGTGCACTTTTAATGCCAGGTGCATCCTGCTGATACAAACCACAGTGTTTATCACCAGTAATGGCCTCAGAGAGAGAGAGAGGGAGAGAGGGAGGCAGACGGGGAAAAGGAGGGATGGCAGAAATGAAGAGCATTCCTTGATGAGGACCTAAACAGTGGTACTTCTATTTTTGCTTGCTCCCTGGATCTCTGTGAGGGGAAGGGGATGAGAAGGTGGCTGAGTTAATCATAGAGACAATAACACTGTCACACTCTGTGGCGGAACCCTGCATCCTCTATCATCTGTCATTAAGATTAACATTAAGTTCACGCTGCCACGGAGCCGGTAAAGGATGAGTATAACCTCCCTCCCTTTCTCCCCTCCTCACTTTTACACTAAGTGACCTCACGTCATTTACCATCGTGTGACTGCTGTGGTGTTAAGCAAGCGAAAACACGTCGCGTTATGAAAACGCAATGAACCAAAGTTGTAATGCTCCCTCTCTTTTTACCTGTTTGCACATGAAAATTCATTTTGTCTCTTTTTTTTAAGGTTAGGAAGACAACGAACTAAGTAGATTACAGCAAATAATGCAGAAGTTTCTTTATTTCATTCAAAAATAGATAAGTGCAACTAAACAGACATGCCTTTCGTACGGAAGAGTATTAGGGCCAGGCAGGAGAAAAATAAAAATAATATTTTATTAGGGGCAGGCAGGATAAAAATAAAAATAATATTTTATTAGGGCCAGGCAGGAGAAAAATAAAAATAATATTTTATTAGGGCCTGGCAGGAGAAAAATAAAAATAATATTTTAGGAGAGAAAGATTTTTTTTTCATTATGCACTTCGAGAAAAAGTCGAAATGTTGAGAAAAAAGTCGAAAAGTCGAGATTAATGTTGAAGTAGAATTTCAAGAAAAAAGTCGAAATGTCGAGAAAAAAGACGAAATGCAGAGAAAAATCGAAATTTTAAGAAAAAAGTTGAAATGTGGAGAAAAAAGTCAAAAAGTCTTGATTAATGTTGAAGTACAATTCCGAGAAAAAAAGTCGAAATTTCGAGAAAAAAGTCAAAATGTTGAGAAAAAAGACGAAATGCCGAGAAAAAAGACGAAATGCCGAGAAAAAAGTCAGTGTTGAGAAAAAAGTAGAAATTTTAAGAAAAAAGTCAAAATGTTGAGAAAAAAGTCGAAATGTTGAGAAAAAGGTCGAAATGTTAAGAAAAAAGTCGAAATTTTAAGAAAAAAGTCGAAATGTTGAGAAAAAAGTAGAAATTTTAAGAAAAAAGTCAAAATGTTGAGAAAAAAGGCGAAATTTTGACTTTATTCACGAAATTTCGACTTTTTTCTCAAAATTGTATTTCAACATTAATCTCGACATTTCGTCTTTTTTCTCGAAGTGCACAATAAAAAAAAATCTTCCACTCTCAAATTTTTTTTCTCTTGCCTGGCCCTTATACTCTTCCGTACTTTTGTTACTTGCCTCAGGTAATGTTCAATTTTTTACCCCTGTTATAAAAAACAAACTTCAGTCATCCTTCACAGTTGCAGGCGAGCTGGGGGGCGTTGTGTAACTGCACTGATGTCCGTTAAAAAATTATTCCGAAAGAGAAAAAGACACACATTTGTGTTGGAAACACAGCAATGTAAAGAAATGTCAGGAGACGACAGAGTCTGGGAGTTAAACTCTGCAAAGTCGGCTTACAGCCGATTCTGCAACTGCAGGAGTTTGAAGCTTTCATTATTTTAATTAAAAAAAACAAAACCCAACAACTATGAATCATCCGGTTCTCGTGTAAGCTAAGTAGGAAGGTATTCATAAACAAGGACGGCGGATCAAATTCCCAAAGGAGAATTCTCAGTTTAATTGTGTTTACACGATGAAAGGGAAATGAAGGAAAGGGTGAAGGCCAGGGGCGCGTTCACAGTTCCTTACTTCCCTCACTGGTTTGCTTTCAATGTAACTTTGGTACTTTTTGACAAGGTTACCGTCTCTCGGGAGACTGATTAAACAAACCGTAAGATCATAATTAAGACTAAATGATCACGCATTTGTTTAACTTGCAGTTCCAACAAATGCAACTAACAGAGGATGAATGATGAATGTTTAGAAAAAGCTTTTGTTTCCAAAAAACAGACTTTGATTCTATTAGCACGAGTCCAGAGTTCAACACATGGTCGGGGGGGGTTGAGATCCTGCTGGTCCTCCAGACGGTAGACGTTTCAAAAATATCTGGAGGGCGAACGGGGAGGGCTTTCACCTAATCCTCCCTGCAGTTTTACCCAGATTAAGTTTGGTCTGTGGGTGCAGCATTACCAAGGTTAAAGAGTCGTTGTGTTCATCGTCTTGGCCTCGCAGCTTCCTAACTCTTTTAGATGACGAGTTGCGAGCCCTGTGACATATTTCTTTTTTTGTATAGATATATTGATTGAGGGCAATAAAAGAATAAGTTTTACAATAACAATACCAATATTTCCCCCGTTTTTTTTGTTTAATTATTGTTATGAAAAGTAATTTATTTACTTTTCATAACAATAATTAAACAAAAATAAATAAATAATAATAATAAGAGAAAAAAATATATAAAAATAAAAACAAATATTTATTAAGTTTTCATAACAATAATTAAACAAAAATAAATAAATAATAATAATAAGAGAAAGAAATATATAAAAAATAAAAATATAAATATGTATTAACTTTTCATAACAATAATTAAACAAAAATAAATAAATAATAATACTAATAATACTAATAATAATAAGAGAAAAATATATTAAAAAAATATAAATATAAATAAATAAATAAATAAATAAATAAATAAATACATAAATAAATAAATAAATAAATAAAAACAACACACCCCTCTCCCCTTCCCTCCCTCATATGGTCAATAGATTACATCATTCAAAATCCTTTAGTTTCCTTTCACATATGCATATCAATACCGGAGCAAATGAATGACTGACATATCATCTTCTGAGGTTGCTCAAGTTAAAATATTTTGAAAAGCAAGAGCATGGAAATGCATTTAGAATTCATCAAAAACAATCAATAATCAGGAAAACCTATTTTTTTTCCAATAATAAATCCCTGCTGGTTTGATAATCGTGCAAGCTATGCACAATTACGCATTTAAAAGCTATCATGCTACAACAAACGTGTCGACAAACATAAATCAAAAGGTAAATAATCCAATAAAAGTCCCACATCCTCCTACTTTCTCTATTATTCTCAATTTTTCATCATCTAAAGTATATCCTGTCTTTATTTCAATCTCCTTTATTCCCTTCTCCAATCCCAGGAGCTTCAAGAGATATTTAATAAACTCCTCGTGGTAGGAGACACTGAAATAAATAGAGACATCTAACCACACACAGTTGGTTATTATTTGCACTACGTGAGTTTAAGTGTGCGCGCTGCACTCCTTTACCCCCGAGACAGTAAATCTGAGCAGTCATATAGGGGTCTCGACTCGCTGCCATCAGTAGCAGTAAAGGTCTCCATAACAACCCCTCATCCAACCCAACTCCCCAACACAAACACAAGCCCCCGCAGCCCTGATTCACCGATACAGGAGAGACCGAAACGGCGGCGCGGGGTTGGTCCAGAGATCTGCGTTACCGTTTCTCAGCTGAGTCATAAATCAAAAAGAAGAGAGTTAAGCAACAAAGAAGTGAAAGAGGAAAGGGGCAGCGAGGGGTGAGGGCAATCCACTGAGAAATACAAGTAAAGTGAGGCTGAAAGAGAGAATTGTGTTTAAGAAACTTTGCAAAAGAAGTCAGATTTCAGGACTTCTTCCTTTTCTGTTTAATTGACCACCTTTATATTTTTGCACTTCTTTCTTGCCAAAGTTTTGGTTACAAATGAGCCTGAAGGGCTGAAATCATACAACTTAATGGTAATAATAATGATGCATTCTATTTTTAAGGCACTCTTCATCCAAAAATCTCAGAGTGCCACAGAGCCAGTACATAGTTAAAACTAACAATAATAAGTCATAAAACTCACTTAAAAACACCTTCTTGAATAAAAAGGTTCACACGGAATAAAATGGAGATGATCAGCTGCCCACGCCTTCAAACGGCCGTCTACTGCTTCAGCGTGTCCTATATCACCCCGTCCTCCTCGCTCCTCGCCCCGTGCTCGCTCCGCTCCTCGCCCCGCGGCCTCTCGCTCCTCGCCCCGGCCTCTCGCTCCTCGCCCCGGCCTCTCGCTCCTCGCTCCGGCCTCTCGCTCCTTGCCCCGTGCTCGCTCGCTCCTCGCCCCGGCCTCTCACTCCTTGCCCCGGCCTCTCACTCCTTGCCCCCAGCTCCTCGCCCCGCGCCCTCTCGCTCCTCGCCCCGGCCTCTCGCTCCTCGCCCCGGCCTTTCGCTCCTCGCCCCGCGCCCTCTTGCTCCTCGCCCCGCGCCCTCTTGCTCCTCGCCCCGCGCCCTCTTCGCTCCTCGCCCTGGCCTCTCGCTCCTCGCCCCCGCTCCTCGCCCCGCGCCCTCTTGCTCCTCGCCCTGCGCCCTCTCGCTCCGGCCTCTCGCTCCTCGCCCCGCGCCCTCTCGCTCCTCGCCCACGCTCCTCGCCCCGCGCCCTCTCGCTCCTCGCCCCGTACTCTCTCGCTCCTCGCCCCGTACTCTCTCGCTCCTCGCCCCGTACTCTCTCGCTCCTCGCCCCGTACTCTCATCGCTCCTCGCCCCGTACTCTCTCGCTCTCGCCCCGTCCTCTCGCTCCTCGCCCCCGGCCTCTCGCTCCTCGCCCCGTACTCTCTCGCTCCTCGCCCCGTACTCTCTCGCTCCTCGCCCCGTACCCGCTCGCTCCTCGCCCCGTACTCTCTCGCTCCTCGCCCCGTACTCTCTCGCTCCTCGCCCCGTACTCTCTCGCTCCTCGCCCCGTACCCGCTCGCTCCTCGCCCCGTACCCGCTCGCTCCTCGCCCCGTACCCGCTCGCTCCTCGCCCCGTACTCTCTCGCTCCTCGCCCAGTGCTCTCTCGCTCCTCGCCCCGTACTCTCTCGCTCCTCGCCCCGTACTCTCTCGCTCCTCGCCCCGTACTCTCTCGCTCCTCGCCCCGTACTCTCTCGCTCCTCGCCCCGTACTCTCTCGCTCCTCGCCCCGGCCTCTCGCTCCTCGCCCCGTCCTCTCGCTCCTCGCCCCTGGCCTCTCGCTCCTCGCTCCGGCCTCTCGCTCCTCGCCCTGGCCTCTCGCTCCTCGCCCCCGTACTCTCTCGCTCCTCGCCCCGGCCTCTCGCTCCTCGCCCCGTACTCTCTCGCTCCTCGCCCCGGCCTCCTCGCTCCTCGCCCCGGCCTCTCGCTTCTCGCCCTGGCCTCTCGCTCCTCGCCCTCTCGCCCTCTCGCTCCTTGCCCCGGCCTCTCGCTCCTCGCCCCGCGCCCTCTTGCTCCTCGTCCCGCACCCCCTCGCCCTCTCGCCCTCTCGCCCTCTCGCCCCACGCCCTCTCACTCCTCGCCCCGCGCCCTCTCGCCCCGCACTCTCAATCCTCACCCCGGCCTCTCACTCCTCACCCCGTACTCTCAATCCTCACCCCGGCCTCTCACTCCTCTCAGCTCTGCCACATCTCCACGGAGGTGACATGTCCTGATGGCTTTATGGCGAATCCTGCATTTTTCCAGAGGATCACACAGACTGGGATATAACGAGATTGATGTCTGGGTTTCACATAATATAGATGTGTTACGCCAATAAGCCTGTGTGAAGAAGGCTGAGAGTCCATTTTTTCAAGGAAACATACATCATCCACGACGACCGTCTGCTGAAAAACCAGACGAAGAGAGGAAACTCAGAGATTTCTAGTGTCTCGTAATGACGCCTGCTTCAATAACTGAACAAAAGGTGAGGCGGCGAGGAGCAGAGAGGGACACGTGGGTTTGTTTACCGATGGGACTCACTGGATGGTATTAAAAGTCTCATCGTGGGCATAAACAAGATTACACCCTTGAGAATCTATATAGCAGGGCTGAACAATTGATCAAATTTAAATTGCAAGCCTGAAATAGTAAATCACAAAGGCTGCAATTATACATTATGCAACTGCAGCTGAAGGTTAAGTTACTCGCTGGTTTTATGGTCACAATGTCCTCCTTAAGTGTCATTAATGCCCAGCAATGAGAAATACCCTTATTTCTGCGTACTAGTCATGTCAACCAATTAAAAGCACATTGCTGGTCATAGTCATGTGTTGTTCTGCTATTTTTTTTGTTTCAGTATTTTCCTTTTTATGGTAGGGGGTGCTTTAGCCAGATGCATCCTCTATTTAGGGCCCGAGCACTTAGGGCCCGAGCACTGACAGTGCGAAGGCCCTATTGCATCTGTAGGAATTTATATTTTCCTCGTTTTTATTTTTCCAACGAAATGAGGGTCTTTTTTGCCCCTAAACGTGCCCCAAAAGTCACCAAATTTTGCACGCAAGCCAGGCCTGGTGAAAAATTTGATATTTAATGGTTTGCATTAATGGGCGTGGCCTAATGGCTGAACAGCGCCCCCTAGAAAACTTTGTACCTCAAGCCCCACAATACGGTTTGACGTACATGCACGAAAATCGCTGCACACCTGTATCATGTCGCAACTTAAAGAAAAGTCTCTTGGCACCATGGCTGAAACCCAACAGGAAGTCGGCCATTTTGAATTAATCGTGTAATTTAGGCGCAATTTATGGCATTTCTTCGGCCGTTTCTTCGCCCGAAACCGTAACGTGCACCCAGTTATGTTATACATCGAAATGTGCGTCCCCATCCTGCGACGATGGGCATTACTTTTCTCAGTCAAAAGCGTTACTGTGGCGATGATAGATGCCGAAAAGCGCGCCCCCCCTTCATCTGGTTGGTCCATATTTGATAGTTATGATATTCTGCAACAACTTTTGAATGGTTTGACATAAAGACTCGTGGATGGTGCCATCGGACATGGTTTTGAGTCCTTGAACATAATTGGTGTGAATTAGCCCCGCTCCTTATTCTGATTGATTGGTTCCTTTTTTCTGCCATAACTTTTGAATGGTGTGATATAAAGAGTCGTGGGTGGTGTCATCGGACTTAGTTTTGAGTCCTTGAATTTTATTGGTGAAAATTGCACGCGCGAGGGCCCATTCATCGCTGCTTGCAGCTTTAATTATTTATTTAAATCTTAGGTGCCAACATCTGACGGATCCATTGTCTGTTGAATCTGCTTCCATGTTTCTATTTATCTATTTTATCTATTGTCTCTTTGCTTTTTTCTGCTCTTTTACTTATTTTTTCTTTTTCTATACTAATTTTATGTACTATTCCATCAACCTGCCCAGGGACTACAGGTGGAAAATAGCAAGTTGCTAGAACCTGGACAATGCATATTCTCTTGTACGAGATTAATGTCTTATTGTGCACTGTCCCCGTTTTGAAATAAAGAAATTACAAAATTTCATGAGCTGAATATATCTGGATGAACATTTTACAGAAAATGTGTCGGTCTATCTGCGACTCGGAACGCGTTCTGGTCACGTGGCTCCCAAACTCAAAACAAAGCCAGGAAAAAACGTTTATTTTAGTTTATCATTTTTTAAAAGAGAAACGCTGGTATGAAAATTTCCCCTGGGTCTTTCCAATTTTTTTGTACTTGATAAAAAAAAAGAATAAAAAAGGGTGAGAGCACTCTTAAAGGATATTACCCGTGAACCTCGTAAGCCTCCGTTCAAGTCTGGCTGAGAGCTTTCATCAAGTTCCTCCGCTATTTCCTGTAATTCTTCTAATAAAGTCCCTAAAATGCCTTCAAAATTAAAAAGATTACCATCCTGAAGCCGGGGGTAATCTAAACTAAAGTGCTTCACAAAGCCACCGTGTCAAACGCTGTTCATTTAGCCTTTTAATAAGCTGAGAACACTTCTGCAGGTGAGTTTGATTTAGAAGATTTACTGGATTTTAATTTTAAAAGAATGCTCCTATTCCTAGAGAAACCTGTTTTGCTCGGCTGTAATAAGAACAAAAAGCTGCTAAAAGAATTCTAATTAATTTTATGGTCCAATTAAGTCAGCTCTGACGCAACAAATCACGTGAATCTTCTTTTTCCCTTAAACATCCCAGACCTTTAAATCTCCATCAACAGTATGAAGTTCCCTCACCCATCACGGATTCAAATCACCGCATCGTCTATAAATCTTCCTTCCTTCCTTCCTTCCTTCCTTCCTTCCTTCCTTCCTTCCTTCCTTCCTTCCTTCCTTCCTTCCTTCCTTCCTTCCTTCCTTCCTTCCTTCCTTCCTTCCTTCCTTCCTTCCTTCCTTCCTTCCTTTCTTTCTTTCTTCTGGCTCCTTCCTTCCTTCCTTCTTTCTGGCTCCTTCCTTCCTTCCTTCCTTCCTTTCTTTCTGGCTCCTTCCTTCCTTCCTTCCTTCCTTCCTTCCTTCCTTCCTTCCTTCCTTCCTTCCTTCCTTCCTTCCTTCCTTCCTTCCTTCCTTCCTTCCTTCCTTCCTTCCTTCCTTCCTTCCTTCCTTCCTTTCTGGCTCCTTCCTTCCTTCCTTTCTGGCTCCTTCCTTCCTTCCTTTCTGGCTCCTTCCTTCCTTCCTTCCTTCCTGGCTCCTTCCTTCCTTCCTTCCTGGCTCCTTCCTTCCTTCCTTCCTTCCTTCCTTCCTTTCTGGCTCCTTCCTTCCTTCCTTCCTTCCTTCCTTCCTTCCTTCCTTCCTTCCTTCCTTCCTTCCTTCCTTCCTTCCTTTCTGGCTCCTTCCTTCCTTCCTTTCTGGCTCCTTCCTTCCTTTCTGGCTCCTTCCTTCCTTCCTTTCTGGCTCCTTCCTTCCTTCCTTCCTTTCTGGCTCCTTCCTTCCTTCCTTCCTTCCTGGCTCCTTCCTTCCTTCCTTCCTTCCTTCCTTCCTTCCTTCCTTCCTTCCTTCCTTCCTTCCTTCCTTCCTTCCTTCCTTCCTTCCTTCCTTCCTTCCTTCCTTCCTTCCTTCCTTCTTCCTTCCTTCCTTCCTTCCTTCCTTCCTTCCTTTCTTTCTGGCTCCTTCCTTCCTTCTTTCCTTTCTTTCTGGCTCCTTCCTTCCTTCCTTCCTTCCTTCCTTCCTTCCTTCCTTCCTTCCTTCCTTCCTTCCTTCCTTCCTTCCTTCCTTCCTTCCTTCCTTTCTTTCTTTCTTTCTGGCTCCTTCCTTCCTTCCTTCCTTTCTTTCTGGCTCCTTCCTTCCTTCCTTCCTTCCTTCCTTCCTTCCTTCCTTCC
>NC_084609.1:3823326-3936735 GCF_033807715.1 Cololabis saira
TCCTTCCTTCCTTCCTTTGCACACTTTTGTAATCCTTCCTTCCTTCCTTCCTTCCTTCCTTCCTTCCTTCGCACACTTTTGTAATCCTTCCTTCCTTCCTTCCTTCCTTCCTTCCTTCCTTCCTTCCTTCCTTCCTTCCTTCCTTCCTTCCTTCCTTCCTCCTTCCTTCCTTCCTTCCTGGCTCCTTCCTTCCTTCCTTCCTTCCTTCCTTCCTTCCTTCCTTTTAATTTTAATTTTATAAGAATGCTCCTATTCCTAGAGAAACCTGTTTGCTCGGCTGTAATAAGAACAAAAAGCTGCTAAAAGAATTCTAATTAATTTTATGGTTCCGATTAAGTCAGTTCTGACGCAACAAATCACGTGAATCTTCTTTTTCCCTTAAACATCCCAGACCTTTAAATCTCCATCAACAGTATGAAGTTCCCTCACCCATCACGGATTCGCTTTCAAATCACCGCATCGTCTATAAATCATCCTTCCTTCCTTCCTTCCTTCCTTCCTTCCTTCCTTCCTTCCTTCCTTCCTTCCTTCCTTCCTTCCTTCCTTCCTTCCTTCCTTCCTTCCTTCCTTCCTTCCTTCCTTCCTTCCTTCCTTCCTTCCTTCCTTCCTCCTTTCTTTCTGGCTCCTTCCTTCCTTCCTTTCTTTCTGGCTCCTTCCTTCCTTCCTTCCTTCCTTCCTTCCTTCCTTCCTTCCTTCCTTCCTTCCTTCCTTCCTTCCTTCCTTCCTTCCTTCCTTCCTTCCTTCCTTCCTTCCTTCCTTCCTTTATGGCTCCTTCCTTCCTTCCTTCCTTCTTTCTGGCCCCTTCCTTCCTTCCTTCCTTCCTTTCTTTCTGGCTCCTTCCTTCCTTTCTTTCTGGCTCCTTCCTTCCTTCCTTCTTTCCTTCCTTTCTGGCTCCTTCCTTCCTTTCTTTCTGGCTCCTTCCTTCCTTCCTTCCTTCCTTTCTGGCTCCTTCCTTCCTTCCTTCCTTCCTTTCTTTATGGCTCCTTCCTTCCTTTCTTTCTGGCTCCTTCCTTCCTTCCTTCCTTTCTGGCTCCTTCCTTCCTTCCTTCCTTTCTTTCTGGCTCCTCCCTTCCTTCCTTCCTTCCTTCCTTCCTTCCTTCCTTCGCACACTTTTGTAATCCTTCCTTCCTTCCTTCCTTCCTTCCTTCCTTCCTTCCTTCGCACACTTTTGTAATCCTTCCTTCCTTCCTTCCTTCCTTCCTTCCTTCCTTCCTTCCTTCCTTCCTTCCTTCCTTCCTTCCTTCCTTTTAATTTTAATTTTATAAGAATGCTCCTATTCCTAGAGAAACCTGTTTGCTCTGCTGTAATAAGAACAAAAAGCTGCTAAAAGAATTCTAATTAATTTTATGGTTCTGATTAAGTCAGTTCTGACGCAACAAATCACGTGAATCTTCTTTTTCCCTTAAACATCCCAGACCTTTAAATCTCCATCAACAGTATGAAGTTCCCTCACCCATCACGGATTCGCTTTCAAATCACCGCACCGTCTATAAATCTTCCTTCCTTCCTTCCTTCCTTCCTTCCTTCCTTCCTTCCTTCCTTCCTTCCTTCCTTCCTTCCTTCCTTCCTTCCTTCCTTCCTTCCTTCCTTCCTTCCTTCCTTCCTTCCTTCCTTCCTTCCTTCCTTCCTTCCTTCCTTTCTTTCTGGCTCCTTCCTTCCTTCCTTTCTTTCTGGCTCCTTCCTTCCTTCCTTCCTTCCTTCCTTCCTTCCTTCCTTCCTTCCTTCCTTCCTTCCTTCCTTCCTTCCTTCCTTCCTTCCTTCCTTCCTTCCTTCCTTCCTTCCTTCCTTCCTTTATGGCTCCTTCCTTCCTTCCTTCCTTTCTTTCTGGCCCCTTCCTTCCTTCCTTCCTTTCTTTCTGGCTCCTTCCTTCCTTTCTTTCTGGCTCCTTCCTTCCTTCCTTTCTTTCTGGCTCCTTCCTTCCTTCCTTTCTTTCTGGCTCCTTCCTTCCTTTCTTTCTGGCTCCTTCCTTCCTTCCTTCTTTCCTTCCTTTCTGGCTCCTTCCTTCCTTTCTTTCTGGCTCCTTCCTTCCTTCCTTCCTTCCTTTCTGGCTCCTTCCTTCCTTCCTTCCTTCCTTTCTTTATGGCTCCTTCCTTCCTTTCTTTCTGGCTCCTTCCTTCCTTCCTTCCTTTCTGGCTCCTTCCTTCCTTCCTTCCTTCCTTCCTTCCTTCCTTCCTTCCTTCCTTCCTTCCTTCCTTCCTTCCTTCCTTCCTTCCTTCCTTCCTTCCTTCCTTCCTTCCTTCCTTCCTTCCTTCCTTCCTTCCTTCCTTCCTTCCTTCCTTCCTTCCTTCCTTCCTTCCTTTTAATTTTAATTTTATAAGAATGCTCCTATTCCTAGAGACACCTGTTTGCTCTGCTGTAATAAGAACAAAAAGCTGCTAAAAGAATTCAGATTAATTTTATGGTTCCGATTAAGTGAGCTCTGACGCAACAAATCACGTGAATCTTCTTTTTTTCCTTAAACATCCCAGACCTTTAAATCTCCATCAACAGTATGAAGTTCCCTCACCCATCACGGATTCGCTTTCAAATCACCGCATTGTCCTATAAATCATCATTTAGATCCGCTCCGGGGTTAATAGGGTTAAGGGCTTGGTGGTAGTTCCCCCTCAAAAAGCCTCGTGTTCTCTCCGGTTAAGGCAGGCGTCAGTAATATGAGGAGTAAATAAATACAAATGATCCAGTTAAGCTGAAAAATGACACGCGTTTCACTCACGCTGCTTTTTAAAAGCAGACCTGAGTGACCCCCCGTAGTGGAATCCATCAGGGCGGATGAGGGAGCGAGAGGGAAAGAGGAAGGGACACGGACAGAGATTCAAAAAGATGTAATGAGTAAGAGGAGGAGGGGGGGAAGAGACAATAACGAACAGGGAGGGAGCCGAGGGGAATCAAATTAAGACAGAAAACACTGTTCCTACGTTAAATGAGCACTGAGGGAGGAGGAGAGCGATGGGTGGGAGAGGAGAAAGAAGTTAAGTGTGCACTCGCTTCTTTACCGACTGACTCTCACAAGGACACGGGTCTCTGTCCGCGAGCAGAAAGCAAGGCTGACAAATCTGACAAACACAGATAGTAGATAGTTGAACTGACAGCCTGTTAAACCCCCCACTTCACTAGAAGTGACATATGCATTAAATATCAGACAGGAAGTCACTATTAAAAACTTTAATGATTCATTTTTGAACAGGTTTTTTTCTCTTTTCTTTACACTTTTATTAAAAAGTGTCATTTTTTTTAACCTGCAGTTCTGTAATCGGCGGTTGGAATCAAGCAGTGCTCATAATGAACCAGTTCTTGACCATTTTGGCTGCATTTCTCTGATAAATATCTTCATGGTCAGTCCCAACAAGACCAAGCATTTGTGCAGGCGGTCTGGTAAATCCAAATCTTACAAGGTGTTGCAAAGAAATGCATCCGCAATGAACATGGATAAGAATACTGTCAGTTAATACAATGCATTTTTCATAAAACTGTGTGTATGGGTCAATGACGAATAAGGATTTTCAACAGGTCAATTTTAAAATAATAAAAAAAAGAATATCGATTGCAGTAGTTCAAACATGAAGAATGTTGTGTACACATAAATGTATAAAAATATTAAATTGAGTTTTTTTGTCAAGATGAATTGGCACTAGCCTTAAAAAAGGTCATGTGGTGCAACCATGACTCATATTAAAATAAATTAATTTCCTTAACATCTTTTTTTTTTACAAGTTTTCAGTATTATACAAAAATTTTTGTTTTTTTAATGGTTGCGCCACATGATATTTCATAAAATACAAAAGACGTCATCAGTCAAACTTTGTTTGTATATTATGATGAAAATATAAATACAAATGTGTTGCAACCTTATACACTACAAGACACTTGGGAAATCATGCCAGATACGGCAGAAGATTGAATTAAAAACATTTAGAGTGATTACAAAAAAAGTTTTCAAAACAAGAGTCATGGTCGGACGGTCGGACCACATGACATTTTGATGCTTAAAACAACAAAATCCCAAATAACTAGTATTTTTTGTAAAATTCAAGTGAGTCCATATGTGGGACAGGTAGTTCATATATCTGGTATTTTTTTATCCATTTAAACCTTTTTTGAATTGAAAGAAAAAATCTGTTTTTCAGAAAATACAGGCGTCACGTCATTGACCCGTATGCAGAACTAAGGCCACGTTTCCACATAGCCAGGTATTTACAAAAACGGATATTTCCCCCTCTACATTTTGAAAAATCTCTTCATTTACACGACCCCACATAAATACGCTGTTAAGGTGCTATGAGCAGCCAAACCTACAGGGGGCAGTGTAACGAGAAGATAAAGTCATGCTAGCCAATCAGAATCCTGGAAAAAAACATCAACAAATGACACGAGTAACTTCCAGTTACTTCCAAGATGAACGAGAGTCTTTCGTTTGGAGTGACAGAGATGTGGAGTTACTTTTAAGTGTGACTTTAGAATATAAAACAAGTAAAGTACAAGAAAATATTGACGGTGGCCAAACTAATTGTAAACACAGGTCGCACACATGACGCTGGTGACGTTTCTGTTGCATAATGTGACGTTCTGAAGTCTAAATGTCAGTTTTCCTCTGTTTAGACGCAAACGTGAAAACTGAGGTTTTGCAAATCTCCACTTTGGCCGGAGTTTTTCAGAAATGATCGTTTTTGGGGACTTTGAGCTTCGTTTTGGTGTTGATGTTGAAAATGTTGAAAGAGCCATATTGGACCAAAAAACACAAAAAACAAATATGTCTGGAGCCTCAAAAAGTGAAAAGTCTTGTATAAGCCTTAGAATGAAGACAAATGGCGAAAGGCAAAATGTTGAGAAAAAAAGTCAAAATTTCGAGAAAAAAAGTGGAAATGTTGAGAAAAAAGTGGAAATGTTAAGAAAAAAGTGGAAATGTTGAGAAAAAAGTGGAAATGTTGAGAAAAAAGTGGAAATGTCGAGAAAAAAGTCGAAATGTCGAGATTAAAAAAGAAAGGAAAAAGTAAGAAAAAAAGAGAAAAACAAGGAAAAAAGAAAAAAAGAAGAAAAAAAGGAAAAAAAGAGAAAAAAGAGAAAAAAGGAAAAAAGAAGCAAAAAAAAGAAAAAGAGAAAAAAAGAAGAAAAAAAGGAAAAAAGAGAAAATAAAGAGAAAAAAAAGGAAAAAAAAAGGTCAAACGTTTTTGAAAAGCTCCAGGAGCCACTAAAAAAAAAGTCTAAATGTCGAGATTAAAAAGGAAAGGAAAAAAGAAAAAAAGAGAAAAAAAGGAAAAAAAGAAGAAAAGAAAAAAAAAATAAAAATAAAGAGAAAAAAAGAAGAAAAAAAGGAAAAAAAAGGTCAAACATTTTTGAAAAAGCTCCAGGGTGCCACTAGGGCGGCGCTAAAGAGCTGCATGCGGCTCTAGAGCCGCGGGTTGCTGATCCCTGGTGTAAACGAACGGCCAAAACGCATCAAAACACCACCATTTTTGCTACGTGTAAACGGGACCTTAATAAAGTCATGAACATCTCTCTTTGTGGCAGTAAGATGTCAATCAAACCTACTGGGGTCTTAATTGCACATTTATTTGCATAAATCAGCAATAAAAAACACAAAAATGCAAAATGTTTGAGTACTACAACTATTTCTAAAGCCAGTAAAGTCTCTAAATGAGTCGGTTAACAGACTGCGAGTGCATCTCGTGTGCATTTGTGCGCCCACGCGAGTCCCTTGCATCGCGTGAGGCTTTTACAGCCAGAGCGACGACGCTCTTAAGACCCAAAGAGGAGCTTTTAAAGGGGTTATTGACTTCTGCCTCTTCAGCCGAGCCACCTGATGATGCCGTGATCCGGTTGCTTAGCAACAGAACTGTGGTCCTACCTGACGGAGAGGTCACGCTATAAAGTTATAGCTCTGCTAAATGAATCCCTGAAGTTTCTAGAAATTAAAAACGTGCATCTGGACATTTATAGATGGCTGCTGCACTTATTCTGGGACGTCAGTGTGATTCCATAAAACAAACAGAAGCTATGTGAAGAAAATATAGAGCCCTTATCCTCCCTGCTTCTTTAGATTTACAAGCAGAAGGGAGGATTTTTACTGGAAACTTGATGGATCTTCTCAAACACTTTTATTCTCCGCTGTAAAATAAAACAAGGTGCAATATTTCCCAGCCTCGCCGCGTTTCCCAAAAGTGTGTGATAACCCCCGCTATAAAAGACATTTCTACAAATAATAGATATAGAAGTTTATCGGAAAAAGCTAAACTTACAAGAAAAGCTGATATGATAATCAGAAATGTAACTTCCGACATGATCAACAACTAGGGGTGGGCAAAAATATCGATATGGCAATATATCGCGATACTTTTCCAGCCGATTCAATATCGATATTCAAATTTTGAATATCGTTTTTTTTAATCCCTGATTTTTTTCCCATTATATCACCCAGTGCTCCTACCTAAGTGACAGTCCTGGGCATTGCCACTCTCTACCAACCATGGGAGGGCCCTGCACTGAGCTCAGGTTTTATTTCACGTTTTATTTCATTTTATCATTTATTTTTTATATAACACAATTGCCTGCCCTTAAAAAAATGAAAAATAATGGACAGAGGTTTATTTATTTATGGATTTATATCTATACTGACTGATCACTGTGCCTGTCCTTGGTTTTAGATAGGACATTTTATTTACTTTTTGTATGAACAGCGGCAAAGTTGAATAAAACTTCCAGTTACTTCCAAGATGAACCAGAGTCTTTGGTTTGCAGTGACAGAGAAATGGAGTTACTTTTAAGTGTGACTTTAGAATATAAAACAGGTAAAATACAAGAAAATATTGACGGTGGCCAAACTAATTGTAAACACAGGTCGCACAAATGACGCTGGTTTCTGTCTCATAATGTGACGTTCTGAAGCCTAAATGTCAGTTTTCCTCTGTTTACAAGCAAACGTGAAAACTGAGGTTTTGCAAATCTCCACTTTGGCCGGAGTTTTCAGAAATTATCGTTTTTGGAGACTTTGAGCTTCGTTTTGGTGTAAACCAGGGGTCGGCAACCCAAAATGTTGAAAGAAAGGCAAAATTTCGAAAAGTGGAAATGTTGAGAAAAAAAGTGGAAATGTTGAGAAAAAAGTGGAAATTTTGAGAAAAAAGTCGAAATGTCGAGAAAAAAGTCGAAATGTCGAGATTAAAAAGGAAAGGAGAAAGGAAGAAGAAAAGAGAAAAAAGGAAAAAAAGAAAAAGGAAAAAAAGAGAAAATAAAGAGAAAAAAAAAGAAAAAAGGAAAAAAAAAGGTCAAACGTTTTTGAAAAAGCTCAAGGAGCCACTAAAGAAAGGTCTAAGTTTCGAGAAAAAAGTCTAAATGTCAAGATTAAAAAGGAAAGGAAAAAGGAAGAAAAAAAGAGAAAAAAGGAAAAAAAAGAAGAAAAAAAAGAAAAAAAAAAAGAAAAAAGAGAAAATAAAGAGAAAAAAAGATATATTTTTCATTGAAGTACCCATCTTTATTGTGTTTATTATCATTTGCCACATAATTAAAGCAACCTCATACTAAATTTAATGTTAATTTCATATGATGTAAATAATATGAAAAACATATACAAATAAGTTGTAACTTTAGCTTGTATAGTTATAATAAAACATTGTTTTGACTCAGTTTGTCCCATGAATTGTCACTATAATCTGATGAACGTGCAACTCGGATTTTAAGATCCATAAAGCTTTTAACAGTTTTCAGCAAACTTTATATATCACAATATATAATTAATATGTGTATTTCCACTGTTAATGTTTGTTGTGCCAAAAATTTAATAAAAAAGATTTGAAAAAAAAAATATCGCAATATTTGGATATCGCAATATCGTATCGTATCGTGACTCAGGTATCGTGATGTGTATTGTATCGTGAGGTCCTTGGCAATACCCACCCCTATCAACAACAGCAAGATAATGATAAAAACATGCTCTACACGTGAACTATTCACATGCAGGGGTTCAATTTGGTGCAATTCCAGTAAATAAAGAAAAAAAAAATAGTTGAATACTTAGGTTTAATTAGTCTAGTTGGTAGGAAAACAAATGAGAAAGGGTTGAGTGGGATCAAATATCTCCCACGTATGACGAAGACAGACTGCTGGGCTCGCTCTCCTGACCGCGCCGCGGCGTCGCCCAGGAAAACAACACGCCATTAGCATTCAACAAGTTTCCCTCCACTTCTCATTCCACATTTCCCGACGCGTGCGTGTGTGCGGGGGGGAGATGCAAGGCGAGGGCCGCCGCTGTTGTTATTGTCGACTGAATTAAATTAAGATTTATTCAAAAGGGCTCAGAAACAAACAGACAAACGGAGTGAGCATGTAGCCCCGGGGAAGAGAGGAGTGACAGTGAAGTGACAGAATAAAATGAGATTTTATCCTCCATGGCAGCGAGCATAGGCCCAACAGAAAGTGTTAGACACACACACACACACACACACACACACACACACACACACACACAAAGGGGAGTGAGAAGACATTTGTGATCCCTAACAAATGCCACTGTCGAGGAATAAAACCGAGTCGAGTCCAATTCTTTGGGAGACTTGAGAGGACGGAGAGGCTTGAAATCAGACTCTGATTCCCCGCGTTGCTGGAGGCTGGTAATACCTCATCTTTCTGTCAGTATGTGACGCTTCTGTTCAATCTTAATTCTGCACATAACACCAAGACAACACCAAGAAACAAAGATAACGCCAAGAAACAAAGAGCCACGAACAAAAATGTCTCAAGCCTGGCCAAAGGTTGAGGATTATGCCATGTTTTCTACAAAACCTACACTTCCTTCTGAAGTCGTATTTACCGTATTTGGTAGGGAGGCCCCGATACGAGTATGAGTACGAGTATTTTAATTTGTGTACTTGCCGATACTGAGTACCGATACGATACTTCTACCACAAAAATAACTAGGCTAAAAATGCAATGAAAGTGCAATGAATTGGAAGACAGTAGGGCTGGGCGATATATCGAGATTTTAATATATATCGATATATTTTCAAACGCGATATGGTACGAGACAATATCGTTTATATCGATTTTTAAAAAAATTTTTTTTTTATGATTTTAATATAGCTTATTTTGTGACAAATTGACTTGAATGTTTTATTTGAGATGTGCACAAATGTTTTGTTATTTGCACAACTGTCAGCCTCAGTGGAAAAGTCTAATTTCTTAATTGCACAGTGTATTTTAATTTAATTGTTATGCAGGAAAGGGATATTTGTTTTATTCTATTCAAGAAGCATTTTTATTCTATATATGCAGGCAGTTTATTTTTATTTCATTTGTTTTATACATTTTGATATTGTGCAGACCTCTGTTAATAAAGGAACCTGTGTGACATTTTGCACGAGGCTTTGTATTAAAACTGACTGCTTTTTTAAGGGTTTGCCTCAGAAAAAATGAAGCTAACAGAGATGCTAACAGAGATGCTAACAGAGATGCTATGCTATAATGCTTTGGGGGAAACCCCAATTATGGCACAGAAAAAATATCGAGATATATATCGAGTATCGCCATTCAGCTAGAAAATATCGAGATATGACTTTTGGTCCATATCGCCCAGCCCTAGAAGGCAGGTTTTATTTGCAACAGATAAATTCAATAAAAATAAATAAAATGAGTAGAATAACTATTTTAAACAAAAAATAATCTTTCTGTGTAAATAAAAATTCGCCACACTGGCACCGTCTTCACGTTTAAGAAAATATCAAACATATAACATATCAATGAAACATATCGCGGCTCGAGTGCGTCGAGAAGACGACGAAATACTTTGTCTTCTCCAGCTGACAGTGGCTGCTCATCCAGCGCTAAATAATAAATACTATACTATGTCCTGTTCTCTGATTGGTTCATTGTTGCCAGCGATAGCTGAAGTTAGTGTGAGGTTGGAACAACGTTGTATTCCAACATTTCATTATAACTGGATTATGATACAGATTTGAAAACTGGGTTTACACTAAAAACCTAACGTTGGCTTGACGTCTAATTACATTGAGGTAACATTGACCAGATGTCGGATGATGGTTGCTTGCAGCGCTACGTAATTAGTTATCCAACGTTCTCTGACGTTGCAACCCGTATCCAACCAAGGACTGACTTTAAGGCCCTGTCCCAAAACTCCCCCTAGCACCCGTTTTCAGCACTACCCCTAAATTTTGCGCGTTCCCGTGAAGGTAGTGGTGTCCCAATTCCTCTTTTCACCTAGGGGGAGTGGAGAAAACGAGGGGTAGTGGCTATTAATTGTCCCTACGGAGCGAGGGTTTTGCGATCCTCACCAGTTTTCTATTTTTTAGTGAATAAAATCAATATTTTGAGTTAGTTTCTGCATAAAAAAATGTTTTGATTACATTTCTGGAGAGAAATATATATTTTACTTTCCTAATATTCACTCAGTGAATGTACATTATCACTTTTTTGCCCGTTTTTTGCAACCTCGCCAGAATAAAGGCTGATTTATGGTTCCGCGTTACACCAACACAGAGCCTACGGCGTAGGTTACGCTGTGACGCGCGCCGTACGCCGTACCCTACGCCGTAGTCTCTGCGCCGATTTAACACAGAACCATAAATCAGCTCCCGAGCCGGCAAGCAGAAATCCCGAAATTTTCGGGGCAAATTTCTTTTTTTTTTTTTTTTTGGGGGGGGGGGGGGGGGGGGGGGGGTGACGACATCCACTGCCAATCCAGGAAGCAGGAACACACGGAGACACACGTAAAGCACTGGAAATCTGCAACAAAAGAAAAAAACACAAACAAAGCACGAAACCGGCACGGAGCCAACAATAACAGGAATCGACCTAAATGTTGAGATCTGATCGCAGTCTGAGCTAAGCTATCGCTACCGCTACCTAAACCCAAAAACTAGAGAGCCAGCATGCAGGTGAACAAGCCAGTGTGTATGTCTATGTGTGTGTGTGTGTATGTATGTATATGATCATGCGTGTGTGTGTGTGTGTGTGTATATGCATGTGACTAAGTGACTGTGTGTGTGTGTGTGTGTGTGTGTGTGTGTGTGTGTGTGTGTGTGTGTGTGTGTGTGTGTGTGTGTGTGTGTGTGTGTGTGTGTGTGAGTGTGAGTGTGAGTGTGTGAGTGTGTGAGTGTGAGTGTGAGTGTGTGTGTGTGTGTGTGTGTAATAAACCAAACAAAGCTCCACCTGAAGTGTATCTATAGTGGGGGAGGGGGGGGGAGCAACCCCGCCACCCGCGAGACCAGAGGCCGACACGGAAGAGCCCGGAACCCAGGCCACCGGCAACCCCACAGAGGGGAGAAGTAGGAGGGAGGCAACCCACCGCCTGCGAGGCCCCCCCCCCCCCCCGGCGGCGGCCGGGGGGGCCCGCGGGGCAAATTTCTTAACAGGCTGCTGCTGCCGCCGCCGCCGCCCTGGTTTAGTTTAGTTTAGTTTAGTTTAGTTTATTAGGATCCCCATTAGCTACTACCTAAGTAGCAGCTATTCTTCCTGGGGTCCATACACATAAAAGAAAATACAATACATAATATACAATATACAATACACGATATACAAAGGTTTTACTGAGCAGTATAGAAAATGAAATACATGATTGCAATTTATTCTATAAAAAAATGATTATAAATAATTAATGTAATGCATTCTACAGTATTAAATTACAAAGAACACATGATCATAATCCACTCTACAAAATCAAATACAACAAAACAAAAATAACACTCATGTAGTAAATGACAACAAGTGTTTCTTTATAGCATATTTAAATGAAAATTTACTTTGTACTATTTTAATGTGGGGTGGTAACCTGTTCCAATAAGTTATTGATCGATACATAGCTGTTTTTTTGAGGAGGTTCGTTTTTGGAGCAGGGAGTGTCAGATGCCCAAGGCTGGCAATTCTGGTGTTATAATTATGTCTGTCACTTGACTTTAATAACTGTTTGAAAAAGTACTCCGGTGCTTGATTTGAAATAATGTTTCTGGCAAACATGAGGACACTGATTTCAAGTTTGTTTTTAACTGTTAACCAAGACAGGCATGCATGCATATATCCTATGTTTGTGCGAAGAGAACAGTTAAGTGCCAGTCTGGCAGCTCTGTTCTGAACAAGCTGAAGTTTGTTCAGGTCTCCTTGCATCGTTGCTGACCATACTACAGGACAGTAATAAAGGTGACAGAAAACTAAGGACTGTATCACTTGACCCATGCTTGAGGATGTCAAGTAGGAGGAGCACTTCCTGACCATGGCTATGCCTCTGCCCATTTTAGTTACAATGCCATCAATATGGTCCGACCATGACAATTCACTGTCCAATAGGACACCAAGCAGCTTAGTTTTCTTTACCTGTTCTATAGGTATACCTGACATTGATAGATGCAGCTGAGGATCACTAATAAGCATATGTCTGGTGCCAAAAACAATACTTTTTGTTTTGGCCACATTCAGTGCTAGTTTGTTGTTATTCACCCAGTTGGACACCCTCTCTAGGTCCAGATTTAAAGTAGTTACTAACTCATTTAATGAAGGGGCAGTACTATACAGAGTTGTGTCATCAGCATACATAACCATGTTTGTATTCATAGTAGCATAAGGAAGATCATTAGTAAAAATAATAAAAAGTAAGGGACCTAAACAGCTTCCTTGAGGAACCCCACATTTGTTATAGTTACTTTCAGATAGGCTACCATTAAAAAACACTCTCTGTGACCTATCTGACAAGTAGTTCACCATCCAATCAAGTGCCATACTACTAAGTCCATATTTTCTTAATTTGGATATCAATATTTCATGGTCTATGACATCAAATGCAGCACTAAAATCAAGCAAGACAGTGCCAACCATCTTCTTGATGTCGATTTCAGTCAGCCATTCATCAGTTAATTGAGCTAAAGCGGTTGACGTAGAATGACCTTTCCTATAAGCATGCTGGGAACTAGTGAATAATTTATTATTGATAAAATATTCTTGAATTTGCTTAAAAACTACTTTTTCCATTAATTTACTCAAGGCAGGAAGTATACTTATTGGTCGACTGTTTGGGCCTGTAAATTCTTTCTTTTTGTCCTTAGGTAAAGGAATGATCTTTGCCTCTTTCCACGCCTTAGGGCAAACTCCATAGGTTAAACACTTATTAAAAATGTGACTAATTGGGCTGGCTATATATGATGAGGAAATTCTTAACAGTTTACTGTCTAACATGTCAGTACCAGCAGGTTTGTCACATGGCAGTGATGACAACAGGTTCTCAATGTCCAAGCAACTTACATTCTTGAAATCAAACTGACAGTTTTTACCATTCATAATATGATTTTCAATTAATTTGCATGAGGAGGAGCCATCAGAGGGTGACATATTTTCTCTAAGGGTTTCAACCTTGTTTGTGAAGTAGTTGTTAAAGTATGTGGCAATTTCTGTTGGTTTAGTAAGAAATTCGCCATTGGCTTCTATAAATGAATTAGTCTGATAAGAAGATCTTCCCATTATTTGATTTAAAATTTTCCATAATTGCTTTCCATTATTTTTGGCGTCATGTAACTTATTCTTATAATATTCTTTCTTTTTGCCTCTATTTATTTTAGTTACATGATTTCTTAGGTTACAGTATAACATTCTGTGAGACATTAACCCAGATGCATCAGACAACTTTTTAGCTTGGTCACGTTGCCTCATCATTGATTTGAGATCAATGTCAATCCAGGGGGCGCCATTAGCCCTGACAGTCGTTTTTCTGACAGGAGCGTGTTTGTCTACAATCTGTAAGAATGATTTCATAAACATACTCAAAGCCACTTCTGGATCCTCCTCAAGACACACAGTTGACCAGTTAACATTTTTCACTTCATCAATAAACATTTCTTGATTAAAATGTTTATATGACCTTTTATGTAGAACCAAACAAGGTGCTTTTGGGACCTTTGTTTTTCTTTTAATTGCAATTAAATTGTGATCTGTGAAGCCAAGAGCTATTGATACGGTTTTGGTACATTTTTCAGGAACATTTGTGAATAGGTGATCAATACATTTAGATGACTTTAAACCATTCTTATTTATGGTGGTTCTAGTTGGTAGGGTAATGGTCTGTGTTAGGTTACATGCATTAGTTACAGTAATGAGCTTCTTTTTAAGAGGGCACATGCATAACCAATCGATATTGTTATCACCTGTAAAGTAAATCTCTCTGTTTTCATCACTTGATTTGTCTATCATTTCACATATTGAGTCTAAGTATCTTACATCCGCACTAGGCGGCCTATAGCAGCAACCAACAAGTATTGGTTTAGTCTGTGGCAGATGAACCTGTATCCATAGTGCCTCAATTTCATTCAACATCAAATCGCTTCTTACTTTAACAGGGATATGACTCTGTACATAGACAGCCACACCTCCACCATATCTATCCCTATCCTTCCTAAATAACCTATAACCATCCACACTCAATACTGAATCCTCAAAAGAGGCGTCAAGATGTGTTTCAGATATAGCCATAATGTGGATATTGTTTGACTTCATTATGTTACCCATATCTGTGGTCTTATTCCTTAAGCTACAAATGTTTAAATGAGCTAGTAGCAGGCCTTTGCCTGGTAAATTAAAGGTGGACGAACCCATAATAAAATAAAAGGTAAAAAAAAAAATACATCATTTTAGTAATTAAACAGAATCCCAATTCATAAATAAAAATAGGATAAAACTGTTTAACATTTGGAATAAAGTAACCATTTCTAAAAAATACTGAAACATAAAACCATAAATCCACTATAAAATTATAAAAAACACAGCAAGGAATATAAAAAATGCAACCTGTCATTGTTATAGTCTGTTTGTTAAAACCAATATTTAAACTAAAAGACCACATGTCGCTTACCTATCAAACTCGTCCAACTCGCTGATGTCATTAATGACAACAACTTTTGCGTTCTCTCCGTTCAGCTTAATAAACACTTTACAGCTAGCAGTCCATGTAGCCTCAATCTTATTATTCTTTCTCAACATGCGTGCACGTCTGGCTATCTCGCCATTCCTTTTTGTAAGGTGCTCATTTATGTACACATTGGACCCACGTAATTTATTGCCCTGTTTCAGGATTGAAATCTTGCTCTTTCTGTTGGTGAACCGAATTATTATTGATGGTATAGCTCCTTTTACTCTGGTAGGCAGCGTGTGACAGGCCTCAATGTTGTTCGTGTCCACTGTCATCCCCTTACTTCCCAAGAAGCCAACTACCTGTTTCTCCAGTGTCTCCGTCTCGGACTCAGGGGGTTCTCCCACCCGCCCTGTGGCGTCGTTCCCCACGGCTGCCACTTTGGCGTAGGACCGGTGTTTGGTCTTCAGTCCGTTAATGATTATATTGTTCATTCTGGAGTATTGCTCCAGGTCGTCCACTCGATGTTCCAGCTGCTTTATCACTCTGTCCTTTTCCATGTTCATTCTCTTGAGTAATTGGACTTCACCCACCAGAGCCATAATTTTATTTTGTTGCTCAGCAACTTTCGCCAATTCCGCCGACATGAAGTCCAGAGATTTCTTGATCTCATCCATTTCATCCTCCTGGTTTGCCTCGCTCTGCTTTGCTTTGTGTTGCACCTTCGGCATATTGCTGACCTAGTCCCGGGCTACAGACGAGCCCCGCCAGGCTGCAAATGCCGTCTCTACGATCCTCTATCGTGGAGAAGAGGCGAAGGCCGCCTGGAAACCACGTAGATCCACTTGTGATTTCACCGGTGGTGGATGGAGCTCCTGATGCCAGGGCCTGGAGCCTGGTGGAGCTGGCTGCTGCTGGTGCTTGGGCCTGGTGGTGGATGGCTGAAGGAGCCTGGGCTCAGCCTGGTGGTGGATGGCTGAGGAGCCTGGGCTCAGGCCTGGTGGTGGATGGCTGAGGAGCCTGGGCTCAGGCCTGGTGGTGGATGGCTGAAGGAGCCTGGGCTCGGCCTGCTCAATTGTTTGGAGTTAATGGTAGCCGCCGCCGCTGCTGCTGGCCCGGTGGTGGTAGCCTCAGCTCTGCTCAGGTGCTCTGCTCAGGTGCTCTGCTCAGGTGCTCTGCTCAGGTGCTCTGCGGTCTCATCATCTCCGAAAACATCGGATCAAATTTCTTAACAGGAGTTATTTGGATAAACTGAGCCCAGGTTGGGGATCTTAACGGTTACTTTTACGCCTGAAAAAATATTGGCTAAACAATATAATATGACGATGTTGAAAATCACTAAGTTCAACTTGGTTTTATTAGTGAAGTCGCCCCCGCCCCCCTGTCCTGTTTCAGCCAGATAATGCGCCCCAAATTACTACTGCACTTTTTTCTTTTCACGTTTTTTAGAGGGACTTCGTCATAAATTAGTAGTCGAACATACTTACTGACAAAATAAAAAAATCCTCCTCCGTTAAAACTTTTTTTTTCTTCGTTTTTTTCCGCTGCTTCGGCCATGATACCAGCTTCTGCTGAGCTCTGCGCTCCACGCCCCGCCCAGCTTTGTATCGACTACGAATGGGGAAGGAGGGGGAAGTGACGTATGCCGTAAAGCAGTCAAAGCCGTAAAAATGTGTAGTTTTTTAGACCCCGTCCACACGTAGCCGGGTATCTGCTAAACCGAAGATATTTTCCTACGTTTTCACCTGTCATCCACATGAAAACGCAAATAAACGAATGTTTAAAAAAAACTCCAGGCAAAGTGAAGATTTTTGAAAACTCTGTTTATGTAGATGCATGTAGACGGAGACAACCGCAGTTTTGCGTTTTCGAACGTCACATTATGTGCCAAAACAACAACAAATCTGCTCTGACGTGAGACGTTTGTTTAATACAGATGATCCAGCATCTGTTCTCCAAGCTATTTATTAAATAAATGGTCTCTGCTCTTGACCACCGTTTACTGCGTTACACCGACACAGAGGCTACGCGGCGACGCGCAACCTACGCCGTACCCTACGGCGTAGGCTACGGCTAGGGTTGCCACCTTTCAGAAATAGAAATAAGGGACGCCCTGATTTCAGCAGCGCAGGAGCCAAAAAAAAAGCCCCAAAACTTCTAAACTGAATAAAAATGTGTTTATTTTATATGAAAAAACTAAATGCTTTGATTTAAAGTTTAAAGTGCTTTAATAGCATTGAACTTGCATGACTGTAGAGACAGACAACCATATAGCAACTGAAATATCCTCCTATGCTATGTATGTCCACATCAGCCCAGATGTATAATATAGCCTAAAGGGGAAGAATATGGTGTAAAAGTTAATTTATTTCAATAATTCAACTAGAATATGGTGTAAAAGTTAATTTATTTCAATAATTCAACTACAATATGGTGTAAAAGTTAATTTATTTCAATAATTCAACTAGAATATGGTGTAAAAGTTAACTTATTTCAATAATTCAACTAGAATATGGTGTAAAAGTTAACTTATTTCAATAATTCAACTAGAATATGGTGTAAAAGTTAATTTATGTCAATAATTCAACTAGAATTTGGTGTAAAAGTAAATTATTTCAATAATTCAACTAGAATATGGTGTAAAAGTTAACTTATTTCAATAATTCAACTAGAATATGGTGTAAAAGTTAATTTATTTCAATAATTCAACTAGAATATGGTGTAAAAGTTAATTTATTTCAATAATTCAACTAGAATATGGTGTAAAAGTTAACTTATTTCAATAATTCAACTAGAATATGGTGTAAAAGTTAATTTATTTCAATAATTCAACTAGAATATGGTGTAAAAGTTAATTTATTTCAATAATTCAACTAGAATATGGTGTAAAAGTTAATGAAAATACGGTACAAATCGTGTCCCGTATTAGTTCAATACGGGGACGCAACATTTTTTTCTCAAATAAAGGACAATTCCGTATTTTACGGGACGGGTGGCAACCCTAGCTACGGCGTAGGGCTGCGTCGATAACGCGGCAGCTCCGTGGCGTGGAGAAGCAGACGCACCTGCCGGGGAAGCTGCGCCGCGGAGGTGCAGCTTCCCCGGGAGCCGCAGATGATCTACAGGTTAGAATGCTTATGAATGTGGTCGAAAACGCAGATCTTCGGTTATGTGTGGAAGGGTTTTTTTTTTAAAACGATGTAATGTGGATACAAATTATTTTATAAACGGAGGGGGGAAATATTCGGTTCTAAAAATACCCGTCTACGTGTGGACGGGGTCTTAGTGTGGCAGGGTTCCTACCATGCTCCTCAAAGTTACATAGTGCCAGTGAAGGTGATACAGACCCCTCAGACCATGACAGAGGTTCATTAAACCTGTTGGAAGTTGATGTTCCATCACAATGACTCTGGAAATATTATATTAAGGTGGAAAAGTTACATAGTGCTGCTTTAATGTGTCTGAACGGTCCGACCATCGATCAAGCAGAGCGGTTTCGTCGCTGCCAAAGTCACTGAAACATGTTTGAGATCAATTTACCACATAAAACTGGATCGAGGTCATTAAGCACAACAACATTCGTACATGAGGCGCACCTGATTATAGGGCACACTGCCGGTTTTTGAGAAAAATTAAGGATTTTAAGAGACTTATAGTGCAGAAAATACGGTCGTCACAACATTACACACACTAGGGATGGGCGGTATGGACTAAAAAATGTATCACAATAATTTCTGGCATTTATCCTGATAACGATAAAAATGACGATAAAAAAAATACCAATTCAACCTTTGTAACTATAAATCTATAACCACATTCAGTCTTTGGAGCCAAAACACTGCTCTAAAAGATACTAAATACTAAACTACATCAATGAAATTGAATTGATAAAAACCAATTAAATGAGTAACACCTGTACTTTTCTTTCTTTCTTTCTTTCAGGCTCATTTCTTTCTTTCTTTCTTTCTTTCAGGCTCATTTCTTTCTTTCTTTCTTTCTTTCTTTCTGGCTCATTTCTTTCTTTCTTTCTTTCTTTCTTTCTTTCTTTCTTTCTTTCTTTCAGGCTCATTTCTTTCTTTCTTTTTCTTTCTTTCTTTCTTTCTTTCAGGCTCATTTCTTTCTTTCTTTCTTTCTTTCTTTCAGGCTCATTTCTTTCTTTCTTTCTTTCTTTCTTTCTTTCTTTCTTTCTTTCTTTCTTTCAGGCTCATTTCTTTCTTTCTTTCTTTCTTTCTTTCTTTCTTTCAGGCTCATTTCTTTCTTTCTTTCTTTCTTTCTTTCAGGCTCATTTCTTTCTTTCTTTCTTTCTTTCTTTCTTTCTTTCTTTCTTTCAGGCTCATTTCTTTCTTTCTTTCTTTCCTTCTTTCTTTCAGGCTCATTTCTTTCTTTCTTTCTTTCTTTCCTTCTTTCTTTCAGGCTCATTTCTTTCTTTCCTTCCTTCCTTCCTTCTTTCTTTCAGGCTCATTTCCTTCCTTCCTTCCTTCCTTCCTTCCTTCCTTCTTTCTTTCAGGCTCATTTCCTTCCTTCCTTCCTTCCTTCCTTCTTTCTTTCAGGCTCATTTCCTTCCTTCCTTCCTTCTTTCTTTCAGGCTCATTTCCTTCCTTCCTTCCTTCTTTCTTTCAGGCTCATTTCCTTCCTTCCTTCCTTCCTTCTTTCTTTCTTTCAGGCTCATTTCCTTCCTTCCTTCCTTCTTTCTTTCAGGCTCATTTCCTTCCTTCCTTCCTTCCTTCCTTCTTTCTTTCAGGCTCATTTCCTTCCTCCCTTCCTTCCTTCTTTCTTTCTTTCAGGCTCATTTCCTTCCTCCCTTCCTTCCTTCTTTCTTTCTTTCAGGCTCATTTCCTTCCTTCCTTCCTTCCTTCTTTCTTTCTTTCAGGCTCATTTCCTTCCTTCCTTCCTTCCTTCTTTCTTTCTTTCAGGCTCATTTCCTTCCTTCCTTCCTTCCTTCTTTCTTTCAGGCTCATTTCCTTCCTTCCTTCCTTCCTTCTGTCTTTCAGGCTCATTTCCTTCCTTCCTTCCTTCTGTCTTTCAGGCTCATTTCCTTCCTTCCTTCCTTCCTTCTTTCTTTCTTTCAGGCTCATTTCCTTCCTTCCTTCCTTCCTTCTTTCTTTCTTTCAGGCTCATTTCCTTCCTTCCTTCCTTCCTTCTTTCTTTCAGGCTCATTTCCTTCCTTCCTTCCTTCCTTCTGTCTTTCAGGCTCATTTCCTTCCTTCCTTCCTTCCTTCCTTCCTTCCTTCCTTCCTTCCTTCCTTCCTTCCTTCCTTCCTTCCTTCCTTCCTTCCTTCCTTCCTTCCTTCCTTCCTTCCTTCCTTCCTTCCTTCCTTCCTTCCTTCCTTCCTTCCTTCCTTCCTTCCTTCCTTCCTTCCTTCCTTCCTTCCTTCCTTCCTTCCTTCCTTCCTTCCTTCCTTCCTTCCTTCCTTCCTTCCTTCCTTTCTTTCTCTTTCTTTCTTTCTTCCTGGCACATTTCTTTCCTTCTTTCTTTTTATCGTTTTTACCGTGAGACAAATTCTTACCGTGGGGAATTTTTTGGACGGTTTATCGTGAACGGTAAAATATCACCCATTCCTAACACACACACACACACACACACACACACACACACACACACACACACACACACACACACACACACACACACACACACACACACACACACACACACACACACACACACACACACACACACACACACACACACACACACACACACACACACACACACACACACACACACACACACACACACACACACACACACACACACACACACACACACACGCTGCAGGACACGCATGAACTCTTGCATACAAGCAGCTCAGTAAAGGTCACACATCCAGCGCTGGACACCGTGATAATGCATCAGGCTTTGATAAGCAACTAGTGGCAGATGTGGCAGCGTATAAATCAGGCAGAGGGAGATAGTCCTGTTTCTACAGCCGACTGGGAGCTGTAATCTAAAGTCAGTGTCAGAGCAGGACTGAATAAAGGATTGTGATGCTGCGTGTATGCATCTCAAACGGATTATCTTTTTCATGTTGAACTTCTTCAAAGTGTACGTAGAAGAAACTGCACACCAAACACTGTTTATCTCTGGGAACATGTTGACACGCGGCAATTTATTTCATTTTTTTAAAAAAGGGACGATAGCCCGAATTCCCAGAAGTACCTGAACGTGATTTTATTAGCATTGCTGTGGCTCTCTAACCAAAAGACTCTGGATATGCACGCTTCGTTCTGTATATAGTTGTAGGTCTTCTGCAAGCGTGTTATTGCGGGTGGAAGTAACAAGGTCACGGTGATGCAGCAGCGTTCTGGCTGGAGGAGCTCCATCATTCTCAGAAAACTCTGCCGGGAATACTGCAGCAGACACAAACAACTACACGTATACACAACCTTGTGTTGGGAAAAATAAACCCCTTCCCGTCCCGGCGTGCAGACATCTCACTCTTTTAAATTATTTCTTTCAACATTGCCAAGAAAAATGACCACTGTGGACCACAGCCCTGAGTGGGAGATGTGTAATAAATCTGCCTGCTGATGCCATGCACTCTTTTTCCTCTCGGCCTCCTGACTATTTGATTCCCAAATGAGATTTAAAGCAGGGGTCGTCAACCCGCGGCTCTAGAGCCGCATGCGGCTCTTTAGCGCCGCCCTAGTGGCTCCTGGAGCTTTTTCAAAAATGTTTGACCTTTTTTTTCTTTTTTTCTTTTTTCCTTTTTTCTTCTTTTCTTTCTTCATTCACATTTTGACTTTTTTCTCGACATTTTGACTTCTTTTCTCAACATTTCGACTTTTTTCTCGACATTTCGACTTTTTTCTCGAGATTGTACTTCAACATTAATCTCGACATTTCAACTTTTTTCTCGACATTTCGACTTTTTTCTCAACATTTCGACTTTTTTCTCAACATTTCAACTTTTTTTCTCGACATTTCGACTTTTTTCCTCAACATTTCGACTTTTTTCTCAACATTTCGACTTTTTTTCTCAACATTTCGACTTTTTTCTCAACATTTCGACTTTTTTCTCGAAATTGACTTTTTTCTCGAGATTGTACTTCAACATTAATCTCGACATTTCAACTTTTTTCTCGACATTTCGACTTTTCTCTCGACATTTCGACTTTTTCTCTCGCCATTTCGACTTTTTCCCTCGACATTTCGACTTTTTTTCTCGACATTTCGACTTTTTTTCTCGACATTTCGATTTTTTTTCTCGACATTTCAACTTTTTTTCTCGACATTTCAACTTTTTTTCTCGACATTTCAACTTTTTTTCTCGACATTTCAACTTTTTTTCTCGACATTTCAACTTTTTTCTCGAAGTGCATAATGAAAAAAATAATCTTCCTCCAGTTATAACTAATATAGATACATGCAGCGTGCTGCCTTCATTCTAAGGCTTATACAAGACTTTTCATTTTTTGCGGCTCCAGACATATTAGTTTTTTGTGTTTTTGGTCCAATACGGCTCTTTCAACATCTCGGGTTGCCGACCCCTGATCTAAAGTAATTGTTGAAGTAATTGCTGAACTCTTATGGAAAACCACGTGATCGGAAATTGGGCCCGGTCACGTTGTTTCAGGCTTGATCGAAATCGGACGTTGCATCCCGATTTTTTTCTCATTATTTTGATCAGTGCATCAAACAGACTATGGAAAAAATGCCAGAACAACTAATGCTAATATGAATAAAAGCTATGGGTGAGGTCGGAGTGCAGAGTGTGGGCCGTGTCACGTAGAGGGAGTCAATAAAGTTGTTTGTTTGTGGTGATCCACACAGCAGTGTTACAGCAGAGGTTAATAAATAAAAGTTAAGTTACAACGGTGATTTAAACCCGAACGAAGCGTCTGTGTTGTTTTCTTGCAGGACTTTGCGTGCACGAACCCTGGCGACCGTGAGGAAGACTCTAGGTCACTTCAAACACAAACATTTTATTCTTTAAGCCAGAAGTAAGAGTACGGTCTAAAAAGCACATTACTGCCTTACTTTAAAGACACTGTTTCTCTTTTATTAGCTTTTTTTTTTTTTTTTACCTGCCTGCTGCGTATTTTAAGTTGAGCTGGTGTTTTTATTTAATTCAAAATTATGTTTACAGGACTGTAACAGAAAATTTGAATATTGTGATAGTTTATTTTCTGTAATGCAATTAAAAAAAACAAAAATGTCATTGATTCATTACAAATCAACTGAAATATTGCAAGCCTTTTATTATTTTAATATCGCTGATTATGGCTTACAGTTTAAGATTAAGATTCCCAGAATATTCGAATTTTTTGAGATAGGATATTTAAGTTTTCCTTAATCTGTAAGCCATGATCAGCAATATTAAAATAATAAAAGGCTTGCAATATTTCAGTTGATTTGTAATGAATCCAGAATGTATGACATTTTTGCATTACAGAAAATAAAGAACTTTATCACAATATTCTAATTTTCTGAGACAGTCCTGTAAATTTGCACTATTTTTACTTGATTGTTCAAGATACCTCAAAGAGAACTGCACTGTTGAAGTGCAAAATCATGAAATAAGGTGAATGAAATAAAAATAAGGGACAATCTGGATCTGTTTATTTTGCATTTATTCATTTTTTTAATGCGTTACGAAAATATCGGATCGGGACTCTGTATCGGCAGATAACCAAAATCAAATGATCAGGACGTCCCTAGTAATAATCCTTGACAAACATCCATATCTGCCCTCCTACGATAGACCAGGTGTTCAAAGCTCTTCAAAGTGGCAATGACACAAGCTTAAGAGTGGAAAAGAGATATTTCAAGAAACATGTCCTTCACTCTAAAATTAAGATGTCAAAAGTTAATTCTATCAAGTATGGATGAAACTCTGAATTTTTTTTTTTTTTTTTTTTTTTTTTTTTTTTAAATCATCTCAAGGGGACGTTTCCAGCTATCAAATCAAAACCCACAGAGATACAAAAAGAAAAGTCTTATTACTACTCAGCAGAGGCTGCAGATAGCATCTAATCTGTGCAGGGTCTCGGACACACAAAGGCTGTTCATCATATGAGAACATACAAATCTGCACCATTATGCATAAACAAGGCTGGGCCAAACACTACCCGTTAAATCCAATTAACCCTTCGCTCTGATCCCATAAAAGTATCTCTGCTGCCGTCTTGTAACACCAGACCTTCCCGCCATTTCATTAGCGCACACACACACACACAAAACACACACACGCAGGATCTCCCATTGCCTCACAACTATTCTAATCCAGTCACAACCCGGCTAATGCACCTCTTATAATCAAATCCACCAATCACTGTGTTCCGTGCAAAGACTAGTGTCACATGACTGACCGCACATTAGCTCGACGCTTGCTCCGAGTTCGTGCTGTCATTTAGCAATAATGTTATTCCAGTGTATCCTCTTCTTTTTTCCTTTAATGTGATTTGGGAAGCCTAAGCTCTGGCTTCTACCAGTCTCGCTCCAAACCCCTGGTGGGCCAGACTAATCAGTTTCCAGCATTTCTGAGGGAGACAATGATCCCAGTGTTAGCACCGGCTAATGACGGGCTAACGCAATCAGAGCCGAGCTGGGAGCCGCGGCCCGTTCCCGGCCCGACCATCGCAGCCTCCTCATCCACTCTGCCCACATTACTATGGAGCCTAATGGCCTCTTATTAGCAAAACAGATGGAGCAGCGAATGGGAAGGGATTCGCCGTCTTCTTAAGTTACATTAGCGTGTGGGATACAAGTCCGTCCATGACAGCTAGGATGTTTAATGTTTCGTTTTTCCCTTTATTGTAAGGCGTGACTGAAGTTACCCCGTGTGTTATGGATGTATATCCAGTACTGGAGTTGAGGGGGGATGAGATCCCCTCCTGAAATAAAAACGGTCCAAATCATCCCCCCTGTAAAACTGCCATCCCCCCTTTCCATCCCTTATGTCATTTCATCAATGAATGTGGTTTTACTGCTATTTCAACATTTAGAGTCATCACCAGAAAAATAACACCAGAAAAATAACTTATTTGACAATTTTCACCTGTTTCAAGTAAATTTTCACTTGAAATAAGTAGAAAAATCTGCCAGTGGAACAAGATTTATCTTCTTATTACAAGCAAAAAAAATCTTGTTCCACTGGCAGATTTTTCTACTTATTTTAAGTGAAAATCTACTTGAAACAGGTGGAAATTGTTGTTTTTTCCAGTGATGACTCTTGTTTTAAGTGTAATGAGGTTTTTTTTACTAAAATGAGACATTTTAACTAGAAATAAGACAAATATTCTTGTTAAGATTTTGAGTTTTTGCAGTGATCCATTTTAACCAAAACTTCTGAGAGTAGCGAAATATACACTGCAAAAACTCAAAAACTTACCAGAAATATTTGTCTTATTTCTAGTTAAAATGTCTCATTTTTAGTCAAAAAATCTCATTACACTTAAAACAAGAGTCATTACCAGAAAAATAACTTATTTGGCAAATTTCACCTGTTTCAAGTAGATTTTCACTTGAAATAAGTAGAAAAATCTGCCAGTGGAACAAGATTTTTTTGTAGATAAAATCTTGTCCCACTGGCAGATGTTGTTGTTTTTTCCAGTGATGAGTCTTGTTTTAAGTGTAATGAGATTTTTTTACTAAAATGAGACATTTTAACTAGAAATAAGACAAATATTCTTGTTAATATTTTGAGTTTTTGCAGTGATCCATTTTACTTATCCTGTGAAGGACAGAGTCATATTGACCAGAAAAATAACTTATTTGACAATTTCCACCTGTTTCAAGTAAATTTTCACTTGAAATAAGTAGAAAAATCTGCCAGTGGGACAAGATTTATCTTCTTATTACAAGCAAAAAAATCTTGTTCCACTGGCACTGACGCCCGCACTCCAAATGTACATTTAGATACTCTAGGAACTACGAATAAACCTGCACTCCGAGAACGGAGAGCTCTGCCAGGAATATAAGGCACTATCAGGTCTTGCAAATAATGCAGAGCTAAGCCGTTTTGGGCTTTATATGCAAGTCATAAAATTTTAAATTGGATTCTGAATTTTACGGGTAGCCAATGGAGCGATTGACTTGACTTGAATAAATATAAGTAGGGAAATCTGCCAGTGGGACAAGATTTATCTTCTCATTACAAGCAAAAAAATCGTGTTCTGCTGGCAGATTTTTCTACTTATTTCAAGTGAAAATCTACTTGAAACAGGTGGAAATTGTTGTTTTTTTCAGTGATGAGTCTTGTTTTAAGTATAATGAGATTTTTTTTAACTAAAATGAGACATTTTAACTAGAAATAAGACAAATATTCTTGTTAAGATTGTGAGTTTTTGCAGTGATCCATGTTACTTATCCTGTGAAGGACAGAGTCATATTGATAAGTTCAGAAAAGTGTTTTTTATTGTTGTGTTTTGATGTATTTGATGTAAACCCAGTGGATATTTAAAGCTTACAGAAGGATGCATTTAACTGCTGCTATGTCATTCCTGCAGTATTTCTGCAGGTGTTTTGGTCACTGCTATTATTTGTAATATATTATATTATTTGTAATCAGCAAAAATTATCTGTCCCCATATGATAAAATCCACCACCCCCCTAATTTTTTTTTTACAACTCGAGTACTGTGTATATCCATGTAAAAGTATCAGTTTATACTGTATTGTTGAAGCAGGTTTGGTGGAAGAGAAAGACATTAAAAGGGGAAACGTCCCCTCAACGACCAGCAGCTTGATCTCAGGCTTATCAGTGAACCACATCGTCAACATCAGCTAATGGTCCATGCTAATGTGGTTCTGATTGAAAGATTTTGGTTGGAATCTGGTCAGAATAATTCAATAGCGTAATCACAAGTCTACAAGGACTTTTTATCCTGAGTGGGGGCATTAGTTTAGATAATAAACAACAGATCATAACATTAATCCCTGCCCGCTGGAGCAAAAAAAGAGGCTTTAAAGTGAAGATTTTAGAAGACAACAGGAAAAAGATATTTTCAAACACTATTACATGTCATTTTTATGAGATTTACATCATGTAAAATGTCTAAATCATTTATTTTTAAGTTTCGTCAATCAATGTTATCCATAAACTTACCAGTTTTATCAATCTTTCAGACAGAGGATATTTAAAAAATAGCAAATTCAATATTTTTTTCATGTATTTTCTATTTATTAGTTGGGTTTATTTTCATTTGCTTGCTCAGCTTTGAGGCACTCATGGTGTGAAATTCATTTTCTTTTATATTGTCCTTTATATCATGATTTACGTCACATTTTGTAATAATTTATAATCCTGATTTAGATCTGTTAAGTATGGAGGAAGGAGTTTTAACTGAATATCTTTTTGAAAATATTTTTTGTTTTTCTCTGAATTTTTATTTAAAGCCTGGGATAGAAGGAGAAAGGTAACTTATATGGGATAAAATCCTCAATTTGTGTGTGTTTCTCTGTGACATGGACTGCATATTATTATTGTATGGATTGGTTCAATTGATTTTTTTTTATATTTTTTGTTCATTTTCTAGTGTGGAATATTTTATTTTATTTTGTTTTAATTTTAATTGTATTAATTATTATTTGTTGCTGCTTATTATCATTATCATTATTTGTAGCTGGAAGTAGGTGGTTCACACACCGGAATGTTATATTTTGATGTAATTAATGTGTCTGTGTAATCCCATGAGGGATGGGTCATTTAAATGTCCGGACACGAAAATAAAATAATTCATTCAAAATAATTCATTCATGGTTGCTGAAAATCTTCTGGGTAAAAAAATCACCTCTCATTTGCACATTTGCTTTTTTTTTTGCTCAATTTTCAGTTAAAAATGTCCCACAACGGACTGACGACATCTAAACTTACTTGAATTTGGCGCTCACTTGGTCTGCAGCTTGATGGTAGTTCTCAGTGGTGACCTTGTAGAACTGAGCGCTCTGCGGAGGAAGAGAGAAGGAAGTCAGACAAACGGATAAATGTGTGGTTATAAGCAGTAATGGAGTTGTAAAAAGAATCAGGGGGGATGGTGGATTTTATCATATGGGGACAGATAATTTGTGCTGATTACAAATAATATAATATATTACAAATAATAGCAGTGACCAAAACACCTGCAGAAATACTGCAGGAATGACATAGCAGCAGTTAAATGCAGCCTTCTGTAAGCTTTAAATATCCACTGGGCTTACATCAAATACATCAAAACACAACAATAAAAAACACTTTTCTGAACTTATCAATATGACTCTGTCCTTCACAGGATAAGTAACATGGATCACTGCAAAAACTCAAAATCTTAACAAGAATATTTGTCTTATTTCTAGTTAAAAAGTCTAATTTTAGTAAAAAAAATCTCATTACACTTAAAACAAGACTCATCACTGGAAAAAACAAAATTTTTCACCTGTTTCAAGTAGATTTTCACTTGAAATAAGTAGAAAAATCTGCCAGTGGAACAAGATTTTTTTGCTTGTAATGAGAAGATAAATCTTGTCCCACTGGCAGATTTTCCTACTTATATGTCAAGTCAATCGCTCCATTGGCTACCCGTAAAATTCAGAATCCAATTAAAAATTTTATGACTTGCATATAAAGCCCAAAACGGCTTAGCTCTGCATTATTTGCAAGACATGATAGTGCCTTATGTTCCTGGCAGAGCTCTCCGTTCTCGGAGTGCAGGTTTATTCGTAGTTCCTAGAGTATCTAAATGTAGATTTGGAGGGCGGGCGTCAGTGCCAGTGAAACAAGATTTTTTTGCTTGTAATAAGAAGATAAATCTTGTCTCACTGGTAGATTTTCCTACTTATTTCAAGTGAAAATTTACTTGAAACAGGTGGAAATTGTCAAATAAGTTATTTTTCTGGTGATGACTAAATGTTGAAATAGCAGTAAAACCACATTCATTGATAAAATGACATAAGGGATGGAAAGGGGGGATGGCAGTTTTACAGGGGGGACGATTTTGACCTTTTTTATTTCAGGGGGGGATGCCACCCCCCCTCATCTCCCCTCAACTCCAGTACTGGTTATAAGCCGACATAAAACAATGTGGTTGAACCTCCTCCTTGGAATGGAAACACTTAAGCAACATGACGTTTCCTTGCAGTTCAGATCTCTACGACTACATTCATTGCAGAGTAAGCAGCTCCGCCTTATCTCTCAAACCTCATTAAAATCTAATGGAGGAGGATATTACAAGCCAACGGCCGGGTTTACCACACAGCACGCTGTACGTTTCAAACGGACATCTATGTAAGTACGAGGCTTGCAAAGCTGAACAAACATTGTTCTACTATCGTTGTTGGCCGTGCTGCCCCGTATGAGTGTGAATTATGAGTGTTTGTGCTTATCCCTCTCACAAAAGACTCCTGTAATAACTGAGAGCAATCCTGTAAAGGCCACAGGGTCGCTAGTCAACAATGTGCGGACCGGTGGTCAGAATCCCCGGGTGACCTGCAGCAAATGAACCCGCAGCAGCAGCACTCGACCTAAATTACCTCCTCAAACACGGCCGTATAACCTTCTCCTGCACGGGTTACACGACGCCGGGAAGATCTTTCTGGTCAGCCCCCGCTGGTCGTTATGCACGTTTGTAATCACGCAGAGAGGGGGGTGTAAAGTGTGATGGATAGCCAGACTGAGAGGTTTGAAGTTTGATTTTGGAGGAGGGGGGGGGTAGCGTCTACCAACGAACATGTCTTTCTGCTGACACCACCGTAAGAAAAAGTACTACTTCTATTATTTCTCTCAGTGTTCCAAGTAGGGCTGTGCGATTAATCGATTTTAAATCTAAATCGGATGTATTGATCACAATCGATGTTAAAAAAAGGAAAATGGATTTTCCCTTTTTGCAGCTGGCTGCATTACAGACGGAGCTCGTCTAGTCATCTTTGTTTGGTCAAGAAAATTGTAAATTTTGTCACTTCACTAAACTCAAGGAGGATTTACAGTATCTTTCAATTGCACTTCATTCCCAATAGGGACATTGGCTATTTTTCTTTAAAAATAAAGATAAAATATTTGAAACAATTTATTCCATTGTCTTTTGTAGTTTTACCAAAGAAATTGAAATTGTAATGGAAAATCGGGTTTTCAGAGAAAAAAAAAAAAAAATCGGGATTTTATTTTTGTCCAAAATCGCCCAGCCCTAGTTCCAAGTATACAGGACTGTCTCAGAAAATTAGAATATTGTGATAAAGTTCTTTATTTTCTGTAATGCAATTAAAAAAACTAAGTGTCATACATTCTGGATTCATTACAAATCAACTGAAATATTGCAAGCCTTTTATTATTTTAATATTGCTGATTATGGCTTAAAGTTTAAGATTAAGATTCCCAGAATATCCTTTGAGATAGGATATTTGAGTTTCCTTAAGCTGCAAACCATGATCAGAAATATTAAAATAATAAAAGGCTTGCAATATTTCAGTTGATTTGTAATGAATCCAGAATGTATGACATTTTTGTTTTTGTAATTGCATTACAGAAAATCACTATATTCTTATTTTCTGAGACAGTCCTGTATAATCATGAATAGTGAGGCAGCACGTTGATTTTCATGTCTATGTAGTAAAACTACACATAGTGTAAACTACATGTAGAAAACTATGTCATTGAAGTACATTTTTTTATTTTTTTTACTTTACTTACCAAAAACCTCCATCTCCCAATTCTTGGTTGAAAGACCTGATGTCCTTTTTATATTTAGAGACAATTAAATACGGTATTAGGTGTTGCTCTGATAAGTTTTCTCATATTTGGGAACCTGTTCTTTCTCTCGTTAATTCTTTGGCATCCTTGGAAGATTAATCTAATTGAATTTAATTATAGGGAAGTATGATATTGCTAACCATTTCTATTTTATTTTTATTTAGGGTTCCTCTTATGTCTTTTTATTTTATTTGTTATTATTTTCTATTTATTTCATTTCATTTTATTATTATTTTTATTGTTTTGTGTGTCCTGTATTTTATTTTATTACTTTATTTTTCCTATTATTGTCTTCAGTCAGAGTTTGATTGGTAATTGGTACTTACTTTGGGACTTGTTTATAATTATGTATTTTATAGTGTGTGTGTTTTGGGGGGTTTGTTATGTTAAGTTTTTTGTGTCTTTATTTATATACCTTTTTGTGTGTGTGTGTGTGTGTGTGTGTGTGTGTGTATATGGTAAAATATAAAACGGGGTAATTTTTCGAATCCTTTTAAAAATGTTTATTGTGTAATATGCATTAAATCAACTACCCAATAAAGAAACATGAGGGAAAAAGAGAAAACTGTGTCATAAGTTGTGTGTCAGAGGTGGCTTTTGTTGCTTTATCACAGCGTGTGTGGCAGCTATATCCCCAAAAAGCCTCTCAGCTCTGGGGATTTGCCAGAGTAAAAAATACCAGCCTTTCACTCTCGCCACATCAATGCAACCCTGTTTCCTTTTATCAGGAAAAAAAAGAAGTATTTCTGAGGGGATTACCAAAGTACACACTATTGATTTGAAGCACTTCTAATTTATGTTCTGAAATAATCCCACACATGTTGTCGGCCACATCTTTTTATTTCTAGAGGCTGGCAGAAGGACAGAAATGCAAACTGTTCTTTATAGACACATGGAAAACAAAATAATGTCCCAGGACATAGTAAGCAGCCAGAAATAGCTGTTGTAAGACTATGTTTGAATTTCTGCCCTCACATCTTTCTTTCTCTTTTTGTTTTTGAAATGTATTATTATTTTATAAGATAAGGAGGTCACAAGTACATCGCAAAAACTCAAAATCTTACCAGGAATATTTGTCTTATTTCTAGTCAAAATGCCTCATTTTTAGTCAAGAAATCTCATTACACTTAAAACAGAGTCATTACCAGAAAAATAACTTGTTATTTGACAATTTTTACCTGTTTCAAGTAAATTTTCACTTGAAATAAGTAGAAAAATCTGCCAGTGGAACAAGATTTATCTTCTTATTACAAGCAAAAAAATATTGTTCCACTGGCAGATTTTTCTACTTATTTCAAGTGAAAATCTACTTGAAACAGGTGAAAATTGTTGTTTTTTCCAGTGACGAGTCTTGTTTTAAGTGTAATGAGATTTTTTTTTTACTAAAAATGAGACATTTTAACTAGAAATAAGACAAATATTCTTGTTAAGATTGAGTTTTTGCAGTGTAGGGTATATATTTGCAAGATGAGGAGATCCGGGAGCTGCTCAGCTTCGCAGCCGAAGACGCCACAAACCGGCGTATGTCCGAAACCATAAAGGACGGTCCATTGTTTGAACAAGTGGGCCACAAAAATTGAAAATGACAAACCGGGTCTTTGAAACAAGCAAAACCCGGCCAAAGACGCTCACCCCGATGTTCATCCATCCTCCTTTTGAAAACTACACCCGTCTGGCAGCCTATAAATCTGGCTGATGTAGGAATACGTCATTCTACACGCCCACACAGACTCGCCTTCAGGCCCGAGGTGACAAATAACACTTTTACATTACTAACGCGTAGTGATGCACCGAATGTTCGGTAACCGAAATTGTTCGGCCGAAAATAAACAAGCAAAAAAAAACCCTTTCGGTGTTCGGTGGAATAACCGAACATTTAGGCCACGTTTCCACATAGCCGGGTATTTTTAAAAACGGATATTTCTCCATCTACATTTTGAAAAATCTCTTCATTTACACAAACCCCAGAAAAATATGCCGTTAAGGTGCTATGAGCAGCCAAACCTACAGGGGGCAGTGTAACGAGAAGATAAAGTCATGCTAGCCAATCAGAATCCTGGAAAAAAACATCAACAAATGACACGAGTAACTTCCAGTTACTTCCAAGATGAACGAGAGTCTTTGGTTTGGAGTGACAGAGAAGTGGAGTTACTTTTAAGTGTGACGTTAGAATATAAAACAGGTAAAATACAAGAAAATATTGATGGTGGCCAAACAAATTGTAAACACAGGTCGCACTCATGACGCTGGTGACGTTTCTGTCGCATAATGTGACGTTCTGAAGCCTAAATGTCCGTTTTCCTCCGTTTAGACGCAAACGTGAAGACGGAGTTTTTGCAAATCTCCACTTTGGCCGGAGTTTTCAGAAATGATGGTTTTTGGAGACTTTGAGCTTCGTTTTCGTGTAAACGAACGGCCAAAACGCATAAAAACACCTCCGTTTTTGCTACGTGGAAACGGGGCCTGAGAATGATGCAACAATGGCTGTTTGCAATCAATGTTCTGCTCAAATATCAAGAGGGGGCACTTCTGCAAAGTCTTTGCAAAGTCCCTGAACAGCATGTCGCGTACGAGACACAAGAACCATGTTCGGTATGTTAATCGGTATTCGGCCAAGTGTTATTGGCCGGGTTTCCCAGATCCAACCTCTCTTAAGGATTTAAGAGAGGTTCAAAGAAGGTTTCACTTAAGAGAGAACCCTAAGATACGGGTGTTTCCCAGATGACTTCTTAACACCGTCCTTTAGTTTCGCTCTTTCAGAAGCTCTTTGGAGCAGCTGTCCGGTTCTGGAACCAAATCAATCGATGCCAGGCAAATCGATCACCGATCACTATCAGCGCATTTTCACACGCAGCACTGCTGCCTAACGCACTAATTAACTGCTGCCTGTGCGTTATAATAAAAAATTAAGATGATAAATATAATTCAATGACCCTTTTTCATCCAAACGGTGCGTTACTCCGTTATTTCTGGCTACAGTGAGGCTTTTTTTCCCCACACGCAGAAACCGGGAGTAAACGGGGTGGGCCTGTGTGTGCATTCAAAAACATGAGCCAAGAGAAGGCGAGTTTCGCAAATCGCAACGTGGAATTACAGCAATCCCTGGTTTTTCGCAGGGGTTATGTTCCAAAAAGAACCCGTGATAAGTGAAATTCTTTTTACAATTATAGAGGGCTTCAGATTGCAGAGATCATCCCCGCCACGCACGTATTCCTCCTCTTCTGAATGATGCGGCATCCCGACTCGCGCTGTATACAGCGCGAGTCGGCAGGTGGGTTTTTTCAAGAGAAGAAAATAGTTATGGGTCGTTGTCTTCGCTCTTTTTTCTTCTGGGCAAAAAGATTCTTTAATATAAACCGACACCATTGATTATATTTGAGACTGTAATGAACGATTCATCAAAGGATCCCGTTGATCAGCTGCTGCTTCCCTGTCATCACATAGATGCGCTCGGGCGCGGCGCCGGAGGATCGGTGTCACGGCTGCCTGACAGCCCGGTCCGACACACGTCCAGGGGACTGAAGTGCTGACGCACGAATGCGTTCATAAAAACAGTTCTGCTTCGCGCACGGCGACGCGGTTGATTTGCAGCGAGAACATGCTGTATAGCAGCCAAATTATCAAATAAATGATATTCATGATGATCGTTTTATTTGTGCGTAAAGCATAAAGCATATACAGGAACACACTTGTTATTCCTTATTTTTCTTTTTTTTTTCCTTTGCTGTCACCAATAAATGCTAAACAATATAAATCTAAAGTATAAAATAGATCAAAATTTGTGCGGGGTGCATTTTTTTAATATCTCATTGCTTGGTGTGATATTGATTTGCCTGACGCGGCTGGATCTGTGAGTCTTTGTTCACTAAGATGGTTGTAAAGACTGGGTCAGCAGCATCTTTCATTTCCTTCTTAATGAAAGAGATACTTAAGCTAAGAGCGACTCTGGGAAACGCGATTTTCTTTCACAGGCTCCTTAAGAAGGTTTGAAAGAAGTCTTTCGCTGTTAAGAACTACTTAACTGATCTGGGAAACCCGGCCATTATTATTTTCGGTTTCACAAATGTTCATTTCGGTGCATCACTACTAACGCGGGTTAAACACGCGTTCAACATCCAGCCAAATTAGCGTGATCCAATATAAAAACACCTCACCATTGAAGATCCAGGTTTAAATCCTTTGACAAACTCTGAATAGATTACCACACGATCAGTCATCAATGTTAGATATCAATTCAGCACATTCTCTTGCAACTCTGAATTCACTGCAGCAACCAGGCTGCCGGATAAAACCGTTCCCATTCTTACATTTGAAAGCATTACAGTTGGTTTTCAAGTGAAGGACAAAAAATAGATTTTGGGATTAATAATTGAATTATATTGGCTAAATGTTTTATTCATAAATGTCGCTTTTTGAAAATTAATCCAATCTTTATTGCATATTTAAACGAAATAATTCAGTACAAAAAATATTTAAAATCTTGCACGATTCAAAAAGCCCAGAAGTATCTTTGTACCCTAATTCCTGACGGATCACTTGCGTTTTTTCTTTCTTTTGGTTTGTTTGTTTATTCTTTTTTTTCTTTTCGCCGTGTATCTTCTTTGTTTTGTTTTACTCATTGGTCGCTCAGTGCTCTTTGATGAAAATGTTTTTTTTGGAATGTACAATATGCCTTGTTTTTTTTGTAAATTCAATGAGAAAATAAAAAAAATAAATAAAAAAAGTTTAAAAAAAAAAGAGGCTGCCGATACAAAAGGAGACAACGACAAATGTGAAATCTGGTTTTTAAAATATTAAAAAACACAAGAAATAAATGAGGTTTAAATCCTCCACAACTTTTTAGATTCCAACAAACTTCATCAGTGATACTGTAAATTGAGTAAACGTCCCTTAGATCTTGAATCTGGATAACCGTATAGATTCCTCAAACCTAGTTACATTTAAAGACGGGTATCAGTAACTTGCATCGGGCTATAACTTCATATCTTTCCTCCCAGACTTTCCATCCACATGTCAGTCGGCTATCCGATAAACTGTCTCTCATTTCTCGTGTCTGACAGGCGAGTGACACGGCCGATCTGTGCAGGATATGCAGGACTGTGTGAGGTGTGCATGTTTTCCTGTCTGCTTTTCAATGTAACCAGCTGGAAACAACAGGGATGCAAAATCCTATTTCTCAACTCATGATGTGATATCACGTTAGATTACATTATGTTTAGCAGGCGCTGTCACCAAAGCAACTTAGGCTTTGTTTGGCCACGATATTATACATACACATCTTTTTTTTTTCCTTTTTTTTCCCCTCTTTATTTCCCTTTTTTCTTCTTTTTTTCCCTGTTTTTCTTCCTTTTTCCTTCACTTTTTAATCTCGACGTTTCGACTTTTTTCTCGACATTTCGACTTTTTTCTCGACATTTCGACTTTTTCTCGACATTTCGACTTTTGTCTCAACGTTATTATACATACACATCTTAACTTTCCTTTTTTCCTCTTTATTTCAATTTTTTCCCTTTTTTCTTCTTTTTTTCTCTTTTTTTCTTCCTTTTTCCTTCCCTTTTTAATCTCAATGTTTCGACTTTTTTCTCAAAATTTCGACTTTTTTCTCGACATTTCGACTTTTGTCTCAAGATTGTACTTCAACATTAATCTTGACATTTCGACTTTTTTCTCGACATTTCGACTTTTTTCTCAACATTTCGACTTTTTTCTCGACATTTCGACTTTTTTTTATCAAGATTGTATTTCAACATTAATCTTGACATTTCGACTTTTTTCTCGAAGTGCATAATGAAAAAACATCTCCCCCCAGTTATAACTAATATAGAAACATGCAGCATGTATTGTCTTCATTCTAAGGCTGATACAAGACTTTTCATTTTTTGCGGCTCCAGACATATTTGTTTTCTGTGTTTTTGGTCCAATCTGGCTTTTTCAACATTTTGGGTTGCAGACCGCTGTTATACAGTGACATGTTTGCATTATTAGCCCAGTACAGACAGAAGCAGGAGCTGGATACGACTGAGCTTTGGTCTGGATTATTTTAAGTCTGAAAATGACACTTTGATTTAATTAGTGGGAACAGCTCAAAAAAAAAAAAAACTGCAATTTTCTCCAAATGGAGGGAAAAGTGAAGTGAATAATGAAGTCGATGCAGTTACAAGGTCTGGCCAATACAGCTGTGCGTCTGACAACAACTTAATAGAGTTTTCAGTGGCTCAAGGGGAACAGCTTCTCAGAGAGTAATAGTTACAGTAGTAACTACCGTCTCTGGAGGGCTGGCGTTTCACGGGGCAACGGTGCGTAACCAGGTCGCGTCAGCGTGCCCGCCCCGTGTGGACGAGCACCAAAGTTGAACAAAGGTCATACGCTGCTCCACAGCTGGAAGATGAGAAAAATATTTAATGACGGCAGAGTGTTGAACCAAACTAATCTGTGTGTGCTCTGTTAATGGAGTTCATTGAAGCAACTCTAAGACTAAAACGGGTATCATCAGGAGACAGTGAAGAGAACACTGCCCATCTTTGGATCATTTCTTTTCTTTTTAAACCCTGTTTCATCTGCTTGGTCTTCATTTACACCAGGAGTCGGCAATCAAAATGTTGAAAGAGCCATATTGGACCAAAAACACAAAAAACTAATATGTCTGGAGCCGCAAAAAAATGAAAAGTCTTGTATAAACCTTAGAATGAAGACAACACATGCTGCATGTATCTATATTAGTTAGAACTGGGGAAAGATTTTTTTATTATGCACTTTGAGAAAAAAGTCAAAATGTCGAGAAAAAAGTTGAAATTTCGGAAAAAAAAAAAAAAAGAAAAGTAAAAATGTTGAGATTAATGTTGAAGTACAATCTCGAGAAAAAAGTTGAAATGTTGAGAAAAAAGTCGAAATGTCGAGAAGAAAAGTCAAAATTTCGTCAAAAAAGTCGAAATGTCGGGAAAAAAGTCGAAATGTCGAGAAAAAAATCGAAATGTCAAGAAAAAAGTCAAAATGTCGAGAAAAAGGTCAAAATGTTGAGATTAAAAAGGAACGATAAAAGAAAGGAGAAAAAAGGAAAAAAGAAGAAAAAAAAGAAAAAAGAAAAAAATTCAAAATGTCGAGATTAATGATGATCTTGAGAAAAAAGTTAAAATGTCGGGAAAAAAGTCGAAATGTCGAGAAGAAAAGTCAAAATTTCCTGAAAAAAGTCAAAATGTTGAGAAGAAAAGTCAAAATTTCCTGAAAAAAGATGAAATGTTGAGAAAAAAGTCGAAATGTCGAGAAAAATGTCAAAATTTCGAGAAAAAAGTCAAAATGTCAAGATTAAAAAGGAAAGGCAAAAGAAAGAGAAAAAAGGAAAAAAGAAGAAAAAAAAAAGAAAAAAGTCAAAATGTCGTGATTAATGATGATCTTGAGAAAAAAGTTGAAATGTGGAGAAAAAAGTCAATTTCCTGAAAAAAGTCGAAATGTCGAGAAAAAAGTCGAAATTTCGAGTAAAAAAAGTCAAAATGTCGAGATTAAAAAGTAAAGGCAAAAGAAAGAAAAAGAGAAAAAAGGAAAAAAGAAGAAAAAAAGGAAAAAAGAAAAAAAAGGAGAGAAAAGGTATAGCCGCGGGTTTCCGAGCCCTCATTTACACTGAGCATTATATCTGTCAGTAGAGTTTCCCATGAGGTTCCTGTCTCAGTATCATGACAATTACAGAGCATATGACCTTATAAATATTTGTTAGAAACTCCAATCCGAACATTGAAGGTTAAAAGTGAAGTATGTGAATAGATTCATGGCCTTATGTTTCGAGTCATATCAATAAAACTGACGGTGCATCGGCATCAGCATTTCTAAATCTGTATCTAAAGTCATCAGCAGACCTTCAAAAGATGAGAAAAACAGGAGTTTATTCAAAAGGTTATTTTATCTTCTCTGAGCAACTTTGTGGTTTTAAACAGAACGGGTAAAAGCACAGCTGCTGCTTAACAAACATCACATTACCTGGATAACAGAGAGTAAAATCCCCTTATTGCACATACTGTAACTCCAATAGTCCACGTATGTGATAGATAGATATAAAGGTGCTAGCAGGCCGAACTTTAATTCCTGGCAGGGACACGATCTGTCATCGTTCAGCCCAGATCAATATGAGTGAACTGCACTGCTATGAAGATCAATATTCATGTATTATACAGGTAAAAGAGGACGGGACATGACACTGACAAAAGAGGCCATTCCTATCCAAGTCATCTTCATTTGGTTGGACACCTGTACATGTAAGGTGCAATTAATTAAGTGTTATTAACTTAAATATTGCTGTATAGTTTTGGAAATATCAATATTTGTACCACTTTCCTGATCTAAAGTCATCTAAAAGAGAAAGTACACCCTCTTTAAACTGTTTGGATGCATGAGCGAGAGACAAAATTATTTAATGTTGAAAAAACTTTAAAAGTAGGTCAATATACAGGACTGTCTCAGAAAATTAGAATATTGTGATAAAGTCCTTGATTTTCTGTAATGCAAAAATGTCATACATTCTGGATTAATTACAAATCAACTGAAATATTACAAGCCTTTTATTATTTTAATATTGCTGATCATGGTTTACAGCTTAAGAAAACTCAAATATCCTATCTCAAAAAATTACAATATTCTGGAAATCTTAATCTTAACCCTTGTGCTGTCTTTGGGGTCAAGGAAGGAGGAAGGAAGGAAGGAAGGAAGGAAGGAAGGAAGGAAGGAAGGAAGAAAAGAAGGAAGAAAAGAAGGAAGGAAGGAAGGAAGGAAGGAAGAAAAGAAGGATGGAAGGAAGGAAGAAAGGAAGGAGGAAGAGAAGAGGGTAGGAAAGAAGGAAGGAAAGAAGAATGAAAAGAAGGAAAGGAGGAAGGAAGGAAGGAAGGAAGGAAGGAAGGAAGGAAGGAAGAAAAGAAGGATGGAAGGAAGGAAGGAAGGAAGGAAGGAAGGAAGGAAGGAAGGAAGGAAGGAAGGAAGGAAGAAAAGAAGGAAGGAAGGAAGGAAGGAGGAAGAGAAGAGGGTAGGAAAGAAGGAAGGAAAGAAGAATGAAAAGAAGGAAAGGAGGAAGGAAGGAAGGAAGGAAGGAAGGAAGGAAGGAAGGAAGGAAGGAAGAAAAGAAGGATGGAAGGAAGGAAGGAAGGAAGGAAAGAAGGATGGAAGGAAGGAAGGAAGGAAGGAAGGAAGGAAGGAAGGAAGGAAGGAAGGAAGGAAGAAAAGAAGGATGGAAGGAAGGAAGGAAGGAAAGAAGGATGGAAGGAAGGAAGGGAGAAAAGAAGGAAGGAAGGAAGGAAGGGAGAAAAGAAGGAAGGAAGAAGGAAGGAAGGAAGGAAGGAAGGAAGGAAGGAAGGAAGGAAGGAAGAAAAGAAGGATGGAAGGAAGAAAAGAAGGAAGGAAGGAAGGAAGGAAGGAAGAAAAGAAGGATGGAAGGAAGGAAGGAAGGAAAGAAGGATGGAAGGAAGGAAGGAAGGAAGGAAGGAAGGAAGGAAGGAAGGAAGGAAGGAAGGAAGGAAGGAAGGGAGAAAAGAAGGATGGAAGGAAGGAAGGAACGAATGAACGAAGGAAGGAAGGAAGGAAGGAAGGGAGAAAAGAAGGATGGAAGGAAGGAAGGAAGGAAGGAAGGAAGGAAGGAAGGAAGGAAGGAAGGAAGGAAGGAAGGAAGGAAGGAAGGAAGAAAAGAAGGATGGAAGGAAGGAAGAAGAATTAGACGGTACAAGGGTTAAGCTGTAAACCATAATCAGCAATATTAAAATAATAAAAGGCTTGCAATATTTCAGTTGATTTGTAATGAATCCAGAATGTATGACATTTTTGCATTACAGAAAATAAAGAACTTTATCACAATATTCTAATTTTCTGAGACAGTCCTGTAAATGAACATAAAGATCTCCAGCAGAATGCATAGTTGGTAAACCCTTACCACCGAACACTAGAGGTGCTTTTAGCAGCAAAAACTTTTGCAACCCTCCTTTATATCACATCATCCGTCTCTCAGAGTCATTTTAACTTAATCTTCTTTACAATGTGGGTTCTGTTTGATGAGCTTTGAGGGCGACCTTTCCCTCTCCTTAACAGCATTTGAACTGAGTTCAGGTCTGGAACTTAATCGGCCCATTCCAACACTTTTTTCTCTTATAACCTTTCTATTGTGGATTTACGACTGTGCTTGGGGTATACGTCTTTTTATATGATGAGTTTCAGTTTTCTGACAGGTGGGCTCATGTTTGACTCCGGAATACTTTCAGATAAAGAAGATTTTTTGACTCAAAGACTCTTCAGGTATCCAGTTCCTTTGGCTGCAAAACAAGCCCATATCATGAACCCTCCACCGCTGTACAGCTAGGAGCAGGAATTTGTGTTGCTGCTAGGAATGGGTGATATTTTACTGTTCACGATTTACCGTCAAAAAAATTCCTCACGTTAAGAATTTGTATCTCACGGTAAAAACGATAAATTCCCGTTTATGATGTTTTTGTGTAAAACTGATTTATGGTTCTGTGTTAAATCCACGCACAACGTACGTGAAGGAAGGAAGGAAGGAAGGAAGGAAGGAAGGAAGGAAGGAAGGAAGGAAGGAAGGAAGGAAGGAAGGAAGGAAGGAAGGAAGGGGGAGAAGGAAGGAAGGAAGGAAGGAAGGAAAGAAGGGGGAGAAGGAAGGAAGGAAGGAAGGAAGGAAGGAAGGAAGGAAGGAAGGAAGGAAGGAAGGAAGGAAGGAAGGAAGGAAGGGGAAGAAGGAAAGAGGAAGGGAAGAAGGAAGGAGAGAGCAGGAGGAAAGAAGGAAGGAAGGGAAAAAAGAAGGAAGGAAGGAAGGAAGGGATAAAACAAGGAAAGAAGGAAGGGAGAAAAGAGGAAGGGAAGAAGGAAGGAGAGAGCAGGAGGAAAGAAGGAAGGAAGGGAAAAAGAAGGAAGGAAGGAAGGAAGGAAGGAAGGAAGGAAGGAAGGAAGGAAGGAAGGAAGGAAGGAAGGAAGGAAGGAAGGAAGGAAGGAAGGAAGGAAGGAAGGAAGGAAGGAAGGAAATGAGCCAGAAAGAAAGAAAGAAAGAAAGATAAATTCCCGTTGATACGTTTTTGTGTAACAAACATGGCGGATCTGAGAGCGAGATAGATTTATAGTTACAAAGATGGAGTTGAATTGGTATTTTTTTAATCGTCATTTTTATCGTTTTCGGGATAAATGCCAGAAATTATCGTGACACATTTTTTAGTCCATACCGCCCATCCCTAACTGCTGAATTGTGTTTGGTTTCTATTAAAAGATGGTTCTGTGCATTTTGGCCAAACATTATTACCAATATTTCATATGTCTCCTAGTTTGTTGAGACGCAACTGTTCCAACCACGCTACCATGTTTTTTCTAGCTGTGCTGACACATTTCCAGGGGAAGAGAGTTTCTCCTTGTAATACTTTTACTCTTCGTAAACTTAATACACTGAGACCTTTGAAGACTGAAACAGATAATGGGGTTTTTGTAATTTCTCTGAGCTCTGACGTGGGGGTTAAGTTGCTTCTCTTCCTGGAACGATTAGCAGCTCCAAACTGAATTTCAACCAATTAATTGTCTTTTTTTGTACTGAACATGTGACACTGCCCCTTATTTACACCGAATATGCAGAAAGATGCGCCGGAGGAGGAAAGCTGCAGCCAATTTAAGAAAAGACATTTTAAACATTTTGAGAGTTGAATTTGACCAGTGCTCCTTTCCCTTCCTTTCTCTAGGGAAGGGGTCGATTAGGAGACTGGGCCTGACTCCTACTTATTCTAAGATGTTCTCTTTATACGTTTTGATGTAGTTTGTGTTTTTACAGTATATTCATCCTAGCTATTTTTTATACTGTATGAGATCAGAAAACTTGGGCCAAATCCAGGCCAAAAGGATTGCGCGGCTTTTGCGGCCGCTAAACCGGTGCAAATGAGACAACAAGAGAGCGTCTAATTCACAAAGCACCCGCAAAGGGTGAATTGCACCACAAACTGCGCTGCCAAGCAAATAGTGTCATGGTGCGCCTGTGCCATTTGCATGCATGTAAATTAGGTAATATTCATACATTCGGTGCAAAATTGCCCCCTTTCTATGCAAATAAGCCTCATTGCAAAAACCGTCTAATTCACAAAGGCCAGCGCTATTTGCCACACGCAAAAATAGTGGAGCAAATACTGTGTTTCAGAAGCGTGTATTAACTGCGCGCAAACTCACTCCTCACTCCCGCTCTGTCTCTGTTTCTCTCTCTCTTCAATATCATTCAAGCCTGTGTGATACTGAATGATATTAAGGGTGAAATGGAAGGAAGGAAGGAAGGAAGGGTATGGGTCTCTGTAAAGCGTCTAGAGACAACTCTGTTGTATTAGACGCTATATAAATAAAATTGAATTGAATTGAAATCTACAGTCAGACATGACTGTACACACTCAGATCAAGTGGGGTTGTGGACTTATCTTGGATTTAAAAATAAAAATAACAGGACGGAGCTCAGGATTCATCCATATAGTAGGGGATGCTTTATTACAAACAATTCCACCATATAAACATATAAATCTAGAATGTGTGTGTTTAACAGCTGACCTGTAGGTGTGTGTAGCAAAACACAGAACTGTGAATAGGACCTTAAAGCGGGGCAAATTGCGGGCGCAAATGCGGCGCAATTCACAGCGCTATTTGTGGGCGCAATCTATTCTTTGTGGAAATGGCCCTTAGATGGGATTTTTGCTGTGTGACTCTCTTCCCTCACTGTAAATATTTTCAATTGATTGCTACCAAGATTGACACTCTACAGGTATAATCATCCTCCCTTTCTAATGATTATACCTTTGGATTTGATGGGCATTGATTGATGTATTTGATGCATGCACTTTATGGGTGTTGTTTCTTTTTCCCTGTGTTTTGGTGATGCTTACTGACCACATAGGCCTACCAGCCTATAATAGACAAGCTTTTGTTCCGATCTGTTTGATGCCTTGAAAAAGGTATATGACCAAAACGTTGGCCCAATAAACACGAGTACGGTGAGAAGAAGGTGTAAGGGCTGTAGCGGAGCCAGAGGGGCGCCTCGGGGCCCACAAGCTCATAGGGCCCCGTTTTGTGTGATACGTTCATATATAATCGTAAATTGTAGGTTATAATTACAATAAAATGTGCATTGTGCGGCCAGTGTAGGCTAATTCTTACTTTACAACTGTCCTGAACGCATCGGGGCTGTGAGCCAACGCTGATTGGCTGTAAAGCCGTAATTATGGTTCCGCGTTAAATCGACGCAGAGCCTACGCCGTAGGGTACGCGGCGACGCGCACCGTACGTGCGCATTGCCGCGTACACTACGCCATAGGCTCTGCGTTGGTGTAACACGGAACCATAAATCAGCCTTAACAGTTACAGCCAATTTGCCGACTTGGCAAGTTTGCTGCCATGAAGGAGATGAGCGCTAAACTTTAAAAGAGGACTAAGCATGTACAAAGTTTTATGGAAGAGTCAACTGCCATTGGTTAGTCAGTGTCATAAATAATTTCTTTATCAGAATGTTGTGTATTCTTGACCAGCTGCCTATTTGAATGTTTGTGTTGTTGTCAACTAGACTAGAGTCTATTCTCTGTTATAGAGCTCAGAAATGATGTTATAGACCGCTGTGTCTATATCTATCTAAATAGATTGTGTAATTTTAGACCAGTTATGGGTTGTTTTTTTTGTATTTAAGCTGTATCAAAGATGGAACTGAGTCAGTCCGTGACTATCTGAGTTTTCAGAGCATTCTGTCAATGTGTTTTTGATTTATACAATTTTGTTCTGCACACTCTAATAAAATAAATAAAGAATTAAAAAAAAGGTGGAGTCACTTTTTCATTGCATAGATCAGGCTTCGGCAACCCAAAATGTTGAAAGAGCCATATTGGACCAAAAACACAAAAAACGAATATGTCTGGAGCCGCAAAAAATGAAAAGTCTTGTATAAGCCTTAGAATGAAGGCAAATGGCGAAATGTAGAGAAAAAAGTCGAAATGTTGAGGAAAAAAGTCAAAATGTCGAGAAAAAAGTCAAAATGTTGAGAAAAAAGTCGAAATGTTGAGAAAAAAGTCGAAATGTTGAGAAAAAAGTCGAAATGTTGAGAAAAAAGCCGAAATGTTGAGCAAAAAAAGCCGAAATGTTGAGAAAAAAGTCGAAATGTTGAGGAAAAAAAGTCTAAACGTCGAGAAAAAAGTCTAAATGTTGAGGAAAAAAGTCTAAATGTCGAGAAAAAAGTCGAAATGTCGAGGAAAAAAGTCGAAATGTCGAGAAAAAAGTTGAAATGTCGAGAAAAAAGTTGAAATGTCGAGAAAAAAGTTGAAATGTCGAGATTAAAAAAGGAAAAAGGAAGAAAAAGAGAAAAAAGCAAAAAAAATAAGAAAAAAAGCAAAAAAAAAAGGAAAAAAAGAGAAAAAAAAAAAAGAAAAAAAATGTCAAACATTTTTGAAAAAGCTCCAGGAGCCACTAGGGCGGCGCTAAAGAGCCACATGCAGCTCTAGAGCCGCGGGTTGCTGATCCCTGGCATAGACGGACAGATCTGGTCGTTGCATCCGTGACTCACCACTTCAAGGTTGATGTCATTTCCCTTTAAAGCTAAAACTTAAAAACACAAAGTCAATTTCCAGTCTTAAGAATAAGCTGAAAACCAGTTAAGCAACGTTCCCTTCCCGCTCTCCTCGTGAGTAATCCACACTGAGTCACACAGCTGAAGCCTCATTTTCTCTAGCTCTGCAAAATTGTAATGTTGGTCATGGTGGGGTTTCTCCCCATGCTGGCCCCGTCTGCTCAGCAGCAGATAAGACACAGAAGCCATCAGTAGAGGGAGTTATTTGTTTTACTCATTATAAAATGTGAAGATTTTCCTCTAAACTGAGCCGGGGTTCTACACCGGGGTGCCGCTTCCATCTTCTCCATATCGCTGCAGCGCATTAGCAATAATGACTTAATTTGTCTTCAATACCCCCCCCTACCGGCATTTTGTTTTGCTCCAAATGAGCTAAAAAACCTTGCGGAAAACAAACCGAGTTAATGGGATAAACACAAAAAGAAAGCATGCTATTCAAGAAGTAGCAAACACGATTGCACGAGGAGGTAAATGCACTGTACTAAGCTGTTTTTTTTAATTATATCGTCTTATCCAGTGATGAAGCAGAGCAAAAACAAAACTCTGATAACACTTTTCTCTTCTTTTCTTAATGAGAGACTCAGCAAGGTTCATCTTGTCTGGGCTAATGTTCTTAAGGTCTAAAGGTCAGGGATTGTCTCTCCATCAGCTGGAGAAACAGCAGGAAACGACAATTTCAAACCAATCAGCAATCACACAAATAAAACTCTATTCGTGGTGAATGCTTGAATGAGTCACTATTTATATCTCCCCACCAGAATGAACGCAGATACTTCAGATCATGAGTCCAGTCATGATCCTATTGTACGACGGAGTATTAGGGCCAAACTAAGACAAAAAAAATGGAAATTACGAAAATAAAGTCATAATAATATGAGAATAAAGTCGTAATATTAAATACATTATAAATATATAAATATAACTTCACAAGATGCTCAATATTCCTCATTTTAACCTAAGGGAGAAGACTCTTCCTGTTAGAGTTCTCATAAATTATATTCTCATAATATTACGACTTTATTCTCATAAATTACGACTTTATTCTCGTAATGTTACGACTTTATTTTCGTAATGTTACGACTTTATTCTCGTAATGTTACGACTTTATTTTCGTAATGTTACGACTTTATTCTCGTAATGTTACGACTTTATTTTCGTAATGTTACGACTTTATTCTCGTAATGTTACGACTTTATTTCCGAAATGTTACGACTTTATTCTCGAAATGTTACGACTTTATTCTCGAAATGTTACGACTTTATTCTCGAAATGTTACGACTTTATTCTCGAAATGTTACGACTTTATTCTCGTAATGTTACGACTTTATTCTCGTAATGTTACGACTTTATTCTCGTAATGTTACGACTTTATTCTCGTAATGTTACGACTTTATTCTCGTAATGTTACGACTTTATTCTCATAATATTACGACTTTATTCTCATAATATTACGACTTTATTCTCATAATATTACGACTTTATTCTCGTAATTTTACGACTTCATTCTCATGATATTACGACTTTATTCTCGCAACATTATGACTTTATTCTCGTAATTTTACGACTTTATTCTCATTATATTATGACTTTATTCTCGTAATTTCCAATTTTTTTATTGTCTTAGTTTGACCCTAATACTCCGTCGTACTATTGTGAGGAAATGTATGCATTTTTATTTGCACATGTATTGTAATACATTACCTTTTCTCCTCTGTGTGCAGGTTTAGTGCCAGCGCTGTCATTTAGGCAGCTATCATCACCTTATCTTTAGTATTTTCTACACGGAAACACAAAACCGAGCTCAGGTTTTCTATCGTTTCTATTCCAGAGACTTAATCTCAGCACCCAGGAGAGGTCTTATGCTTGCCCTGGTAGCATCCCCCAAAACCTTTTCATCTGTGAGAAGACTTCTGTTTAAACCCCTTTTCTATAACTCTAGATAGTGGCTTTATCTAAACAGAAGACCCTTTTTAAAGAGGCCAAGTGGTGTCAGAGACACCGTGATCTTAAAACCTACAATTCCACCTCAGGAAGAGGTCAAATGGGTTGATTCAGTAGTTAGATTCTATCATATTTCTACCTTTTGTTGTTTGATTTTTTTTTTTCCCCATCAGCCAGGATCATTACAGTAAAAAGTATTTTCATGCATACTTTAATTTGTCAAATATTATTTTTAATCCCTTGGGATTTTATATATCAGGAAATTACAATAATTTGAATGAAAATGAATCCTCTTATACTTTAATAAAATATCATACGAATATCTGCACAACATGCAATATTTACGTGATCCTATCACCGTAAACTAGAGTAAACTAGAGTCAAAATACATGTCACTCAAAAACCACTTCTTCCCCAAAGCCATCACCTTCCTAAACACATATCTGACCATCATCACACGGAAATCTCTTGTGCATTAAAAAACTCTAAACCAGGGGTCGGCAACCCGCGGCTCTAGAGACGCACGCGGCTCTTTAGCGCCGCCCTGGTGGCTCCTGGAGCTTTTTCAAAAATGTTTGACCTTTTTTTCCTTTTTTCTTTTCTTTTTTCTTCCTTTTTCCTTTCATTTTTAATCTCGACATTTCTACTTTTTTCTCGAAATTTCGACTTTTTTCTCGACATTTCGCCTTTTTTCTCAACATTTTGACTTTTTTCACGATATTTTGACTTTTTTCTCGACATTTCTACTTTTTTCTCGAGATTGTACATCAACATTAATCTCGACATTTCGACTTTTTTCTCGAAATTTTTACACTTTTTTCGACGTTTCAACTTTTTTCTCGAAATTTTTACACTTTTCTTGACATTTCGCCTTTTTTCTCTCAACATTTTGACTTTTTTCTCGACATTTCTACTTTTTTCTCGAGATTGTACATCAACATTAATCTCGACATTTCAACTTTTTTCTCGAAATTTTTACACTTTTCTCAACATTTCACCTTTTTTCTCAACATTTCCACTTTTTTCACGATATTTTGACTATTTCCTCGACATTTCGACTTTTTTCTCAACATTTCGACTTTTTTTCTCAACATTTCAATTTTTTTCTCGAAGTGCATAATGAAAGAAAAATCTTCCCCCAGTTATAACTAATATAGCTACATGCAGCATGTGTTGCCTTTATTCTAAGGCTTATACAAGACTTTTCATTATTTGTGGCTCCAGACATATTTGTTTTTTGTGTTTTTGGTCCAATACGGCTCTAAAACATTTTGGGTTGCCGACCCGTGCTCTAAACTGTAGCATTGTTTCCTTTAGCTCTCCGTTTTATTAATCTTTTTTTTGTTCTACATATCTATATTTTTACTTGCCTTACTTCTATTTTCTCTGCACTTTATCTATACAAGGACCAGCACCTGCGATAATGCACCTGTAATTTTGTTGTGTATGAACAATGACAATAAAGAATCTTGAATCTTGAAGTCAAGTACTGAAAAAGGCTGAACTTTCTCTTTCACATGACTGTATGTGGTGAAAACTTTTTGAATCATCTTGAAATCCAGAATGTATTAAAAGCGTGTGTCCTAGAGCAGCAAGTCATGACAGATTAAACTGCACATACGGTGAATGCATGTGGTCAAAATAAGCCCCAAGGTGAAAGCAGCTCTCGCCCTCTCAATCACACCCTCCCTGAAAAAAAACATGAACACAGTCTGAAGAATTCAAGCAACTTGACCAATAACGTTCTTTACATGGTTTTTGACCTTATTCACTAGTAATCCTGGGTGGTGATGCATTCATTTACCGGCAAAACGAGCCTCACACGTGTTTGAAGAGAACACAAAGACACTTTTAAACCAACGATGAGAATGTTAGTACAAACCTGTCATTTGTGTTAAAAAGCATAGTAGTCATGAAGAATTTAGAAATAGTTTAAATTAATGAGAACACATGACCTTCGTACAGAAATGTCCAATAGAGGGAATGCGCATAACGTCACAGATGCGTCACAGAGTGTCAGAAAGACTGAGTGTCAGAACGACTGAGTGTCAGCGTAAACTTTCAGTTTGAGCAACTGGAAAACATCTAAAATGGGAAAGAGCTGTTTTGCGATCGACTGTAATCATAGATTTAGCAAGAAATCGGAGTTATCGTTTTACAGACTGACGAAAAATAATCTTAAGAGAGACAAATGGATCACTGCAATTGACAGAAACAACTGGATTCCAGGCACCGAAACGTGGATTTGCGGTTCCCATTTTGTATCAGGTAATGTTGGATTTTTGGGTAGCTAACGTTAAACGGTCAAATCATAAAGTTCAGTGTCCTCATCACTTTAATTTCACCAACAAATCCTGCCTTGAAGTCCGACCAAGCGTCAAGACTTTTGTAAGCCTTCAAGCTTTGCTTCGTGTATTTCCCCGGCGTAGAAATTAAGTACGTATAAATATCAGGAAACTGGATTCGTGGCCAAATATTAATGTCCATGGACCACTGGTTCTTGGTAACTGTACCAAATATTAATGTCCATGGACCACTGGTTCTTGGTAACTGTACCAAATATTAATGTCCATGGACCACTGGTTCTTGGGGTAACTGTACGAGTCACTGTCAAGTCCAACTGCCTTTAATTTAAGCCGATAATCGTCTGTTATCCCGTCTTCTCCACTAGTTGCAGCTGTTTTTGCCACTCAGTGCAAGTAAGGGTGCGTGGTCCAGTGGGGAAGTGAAGTCAATGCATTCCCTCTATATCCACAAATCAGTTGCAGTTAAATAAAACTAACTTTCAAACTGAAAGATCAAGCTGAACTCAAACAAGCCTTCATCTAACTAGAGTAATGCATGATGGAACTGGTTGGCAAACTGCACCTACAGTATGTTTTCATTAAATCTTCCCTTTCACTACCTCAACTGTGGCAACACAGTCCTGTCAGGAAAAATGGTTATAGAGGTGCAAATGGAAAAGTTGCTCCATCAACCAAAATGCGAATTTAAAGTGCTGCTTCTCCTTTGAATATATTTATGATTATTTTTTAGGTATGGACTTTGCTTGAAAACATGATAATGGCCTTTTATATAGTTTTGCAAGTATTTTCTGAATATTTAACAAATGTATTTATTAAACATTAGGATCAATTATTGCAATTACATTATTGTTTATTGCAAAAGATGATGCTTTGAGATCTTCTAAGACGGGTACATGTTCCAGGTAGGGATGGGCGGTATGGACTAAAAAATGTATCACAATAATTTCTGGCATTTATCCCGATAACGAAAAAAATGACGATAAAAAAAAATACCAATTCAACTCCATCTTTGTAACTATAAATCTATCACCACATTCAGTCTTTGGAGCCAAAACACTGCTCTAAAAGATACTAAATACTAAACTACATCAATGGGAATCTTCCTTCCTTCCTTCCTTGTTTTCTTCCTTCCTTCCTTGTTTTCTTCCTTCCTTCCTTCCTTGTTTTCTTCCTTCCTTGTTTTCTTCCTTCCTTCCTTGTTTTCTTCCTTCCTTCCTTCCTTCCTTCCTTCCTTTCAGGCTCGCTCCTTCCTTCCTTCCTTCCTTCCTTCCTTCCTTTCAGGCTCGCTCCTTCCTTCCTTCCTTCCTTCCTTCCTTCCTTCCTTCCTTCCTTCCTTCCTTCCTTCCTTCCTTCCTTCCTTCCTTCCTTCCTTCCTTCCTTCCTTCCTTCCTTCCTTCCTTCCTTCCTTCCTTCCTTCCTTCCTTCCTTCCTTCCTTCCTTCCTTCCTTCCTTCCTTCCTTCCTTCCTTCCTTCCTTCCTTCCTTCCTTCCTTCCTTCCTTCCTTCCTTCCTTCCTTCCTTCCTTCCTTCCTTCCTTCCTTCCTTCCTTCCTTCCTTCCTTCCTTCCTTCCTTCCTTCCTTCCTTCCTTCCTTCCTTCCTTCCTGTACGTTGTGCGTGGATTTAACACAGAACCATAAATCAGTTTTACACAAAAACATCATCAACGGGAATTTATCGTTTTTACCGTGAGATACAAATTCTTACCGTGAGGAATTTTTTTGACGGTTTATCGTGAACGGTAAAATATCACCCATTCCTAGTTCCAGGCTTGCTCGAAAAGAGAAAAAGGGGCTTCAGAAAACTTTCTATGGGAACGATTCGTGGATAATTAAGTTGTTTCAACAATCAAGGTCTCATTAAACTACCCTGAACCTTCGCTAACGGAAACTCGTCTACCTGGAGAAATGTCTTCACTTCAAACTGCAGTTATTATTATACCTTATGGAATTAGCTTCATTCAGTAGTTAAAAAAGAAACAGATGTAGTTTTTATCGTAGCGTTTCTATTCCTAAACAAAAATAGTATAAGCACAAGAAAAAGAGTCAGAAGACCAGAGATTCAGGACAAAAAGGGAGTAAAGAAATGACAGGCAAAGGGAGAGATGAAGCCGGCAAGTCAGAGACAGAAATAGAGATAAAAGCTATTACTGTTTTTTTTTAATGCTCTCTCCACAGTATTTCTTCCTTTCACAGAACTGTGGAACTTTGCAGTGAGATGGCAATTGCTGCTGTGATTGTCCTCCATGGGAGAGCAGAAAAATCCAATTTCATCGATATACAAGGCGCAAAGAAAAATAAAAAAAGGAGAACTCTTTTAAAGGGAAAAAAAAGAAAAGAAATTGAGGCATGCAGAAAGACAAAATTCACAACTCGAGAAAAAAAACCCCAGAAGCTAAGAAGGGAGAGATATAGAAAGAGATGTGATGGAGGGGGAGGGCGGCAACAAGACACGGTCAGGGGAAAAAAGGAAAGGAAAAAAAAAAACATTGGCAAGTTGATTGTTAAATATGAGATTGTTTTACAGCGAGGCAGGTATTGAGTGAAAATGTAATAAATATATAGATATTGTTTTCAGGGGCTGTGGTCACTGTGGCCCCAATGAGCGGCAGCAGGCTGAGCTGTCTGGGAGCTGGTGATGGCCTGTCACTGGGAGCCCCTCTGATGAATGGCCATGTTGGATTGGAAGAGACGTGTAATATATATCAGACTTATATTCTGTCCCTCTCCTTGCTCTCTTCTGCTAGCTTTGCCCCTATTTGCTAGTCGGCAAGATATTGAAGGAATCCTGAGGTACGCGAGCAAGCGAGAACAGAGGCAGGGTGGAAAATGTGATGGGAGCTACTGTTTAGCCAAAAGCACATTCTAGAGTGAAATACAAGTATGTGCATTCTCACTAGAAAACGTATTAATTTTTGATGAAAAATACTTGCACTTTGGTTACTTTAATGTATGCTAAATGGCAAGAGCAGGGGTCGGCAACACAAAATGTTGAAAGAGCCATATTGGACCAAAAACACAAAAAACAAATATGTCTGGAGCCGCAAATAATGAAAAGTCTTGTATCAGCCTTAGAATGAAGGCAAATGGTGAAATGACGAGAAAAAAGTTGAAATGTTGAGGAAAAAAGTCGAAATGTCGAGAAAAAAAAGTCGAAATGTCGAGAAAAAAAGTCGAAATGTCGAGAAAAAAAGTCGAAATGTCGAGAAAAAAGTCGGAATGTCGAGAAAAAAGTCGTAATGTCGAGAAAAAAGGCGAAATGTCGAGGAAAAAAGGCGAAATGTCGAGGAAAAAAGGCGAAATGTCGAGAAAAAAGGCGAAATGTCGAGAGAAAAAAGTCGAAATGTCGAGGAAAAAGTAAAAATGTCGAGAAAAAAGTAAAAATGTTGAGGAAAAAAGTCGAAATTTCGAAGAAAAAAGTCAAAATGTCGAGAAAAAAGTCGAAATGTCGAGAGAAAAAAGCCGAAATGTCGAGAGAAAAGTCGAAATGTCGAGAAAAAAGTCGAAATGTCGAGAGAAAAGCCGAAATTTCGAGAGAAAAAAGCCGAAATGTCGAGAAGAAAGTTGAAATGTTGAGGAAAAAAGTCAAAATGTTGAGGAAAAAAAGTCGAAATGTCAAAAAAAAAGTCGAAATGTTGAAGAAAAAAGTCGAAATGTTGAGAAAAAAGTCGTAATGTCGAGAAAAAAGTCGTAATGTCGAGAAAAGTCGTAATGTCGAGAAAAAAGTCGAAATGTCGAGGAAAAAAAGTCGAAATGACGAGGAAAAAAAGTCGAAATGTCGAGAAAAAAGTCGAAATGTCTAGAAAAAAGTCGAAATGTCTAGAAAAAAGTCGAAATGTCGAGAAAAAAGTCGTAATGTCGAGAAAAAAGTCGAAATGTCGAGGAAAAAAAGTCGAAATGTCGAGGAAAAAAAGTCGAAATGTCGAGAAAAAAGTCGAAATGTCGAGAAAAAAGTCGAAATGTCGAGAGAAAAGCCCAAATTTCGAGAGAAAAAAGCCGAAATGTCGAGAAGAAAGTTGAAATGTCGAGAGAAAAAAGTCGAAATGTCGAGAAAAAAGTTGAAATTTCGAGAGAAAAAAGCCGAAATGTCGAGAGAAAAAGTCGAAATGTCAAGAAAAAAGCTGAAATGTTGAGCAAAAAAAGTCTAAATGTCGAGAAAAAAGTCAAAATGACGAGAAAAAAAAGTATGAGCATTCTCACTATAAAACTTATTAATTTTTGATGAAAAAATACTAGCACTTTGATTACTTTAATGTATGCTAAATGGCAAGAGCAGGGGTCGGCAACCCGAAATGTTGAAAGAGCCGTATTGGACCAAAAACACAAAAAACAAATATGTCTGGAGCCGCAAAAAATGAAAAGTCTTGTATCAGCCTTAGAATGAAGGCAAATGGCGAAATGACGAGAAAAAAGTCGAAATGTTGAGGAAAAAAGTCAAAATGTCGAGGAAAAAGTCGAAATGTCGAGAAAAAAGTCGAAATGTTGAGGAAAAAAAGTCGAAATGCCAAAAAAAAAGTCGAAATGTTGAAGAAAAAAGTCAAAATGTCGAGAAAAAAGTCAAAATGCCGAGAAAAAAGTCTAAATGTCGAGAGAAAAAGTCGAAATGTCGAGAGCAAAAAGCCGAAATGTCGCGAAAAAAGCCGAAATGTCGAGAGAAAAAAGCCGAAATGTCGAGAGAAAAAAGTCGAAATGTCGAGGAAAAAGTAAAAATGTCGAGAAAAAAGTAAAAATGTCGAGGAAAAAAGTCGAAATGTCGAAGAAAAAAGTCAAAATGTTGAGAAAAAAGCCGAAATGTCGAGAGAAAAGTCGAAATGTCGAGAAAAAAAGTCGAAATGTCGAGAAAAAAGCCGAAATGTCGAGAAAAAAGCCGAAATGTCGAGAAAAAAGCCGAAATGTCGAGAAAAAAAGTCTAAATGTCGAGAAAAAAGTCAAAATGTCGAGAAAAAAGTCGAAATGTCGAGAGAAAAAAGCCGAAATGTCGAGAGAAAAGTCGAAATGTCGAGAAAAAAGTCGAAATGTCGAGAGAAAAGCCGAAATTTCGAGAGAAAAAAGCCGAAATGTCGAGAAGAAAGTTGAAATGTTGAGGAAAAAAGTCAAAATGTTGAGGAAAAAAAGTCGAAATGTCAAAAAAAAAGTCGAAATGTTGAAGAAAAAAGTCGAAATGTTGAGAAAAAAGTCGTAATGTCGAGAAAAAAGTCGTAATGTCGAGAAAAGTCGTAATGTCGAGAAAAAAGTCGAAATGTCGAGGAAAAAAAGTCGAAATGACGAGGAAAAAAAGTCGAAATGTCGAGAAAAAAGTCGAAATGTCTAGAAAAAAGTCGAAATGTCTAGAAAAAAGTCGAAATGTCGAGAAAAAAGTCGTAATGTCGAGAAAAAAGTCGAAATGTCGAGGAAAAAAAGTCGAAATGTCGAGGAAAAAAAGTCGAAATGTCGAGAAAAAAGTCGAAATGTCGAGAAAAAAGTCGAAATGTCGAGAGAAAAGCCCAAATTTCGAGAGAAAAAAGCCGAAAGGTCGAGAAGAAAGTTGAAATGTCGAGAGAAAAAAGTCGAAATGTCGAGAAAAAAGTTGAAATTTCGAGAGAAAAAAGCCGAAATGTCGAGAGAAAAAGTCGAAATGTCAAGAAAAAAGCTGAAATGTTGAGCAAAAAAAGTCTAAATGTCGAGAAAAAAGTCAAAATGACGAGAAAAAAAAGTATGAGCATTCTCACTATAAAACTTATTAATTTTTGATGAAAAAATACTAGCACTTTGATTACTTTAATGTATGCTAAATGGCAAGAGCAGGGGTCGGCAACCCGAAATGTTGAAAGAGCCGTATTGGACCAAAAACACAAAAAACAAATATGTCTGGAGCCGCAAAAAATGAAAAGTCTTGTATCAGCCTTAGAATGAAGGCAAATGGCGAAATGACGAGAAAAAAGTCGAAATGTTGAGGAAAAAAGTCAAAATGTCGAGGAAAAAGTCGAAATGTCGAGAAAAAAAAGTCGAAATGCCAAAAAAAAAGTCGAAATGTTGAAGAAAAAAGTCAAAATGTCGAGAAAAAAGTCAAAATGCCGAGAAAAAAGTCGAAATGTCGAGAGAAAAAGTCGAAATGTCGAGAGCAAAAAGCCGAAATGTCGCGAAAAAAGCCGAAATGTCGAGAGAAAAAAGCCGAAATGTCGAGAGAAAAAAGTCGAAATGTCGAGGAAAAAGTAAAAATGTCGAGAAAAAAGTAAAAATGTCGAGGAAAAAAGTCGAAATGTCGAAGAAAAAAGTCAAAATGTTGAGAAAAAAGCCGAAATGTCGAGAGAAAATTCGAAATGTCGAGAAAAAAAGTCGAAATGTCGAGAAAAAAGCCGAAATGTCGAGAAAAAAGCCGAAATGTCGAGAAAAAAGCCGAAATGTCGAGAAAAAAGCCGAAATGTCGAGAAAAAAGCCGAAATGTCGAGAAAAAAAGTCTAAATGTCGAGAAAAAAGTCAAAATGTCGAGAAAAAAGTCAAAATGACGAGAAAAGTCGAAATTTCGAGATTAAAAAAAGGAAAAAGGAAGGAAAAAAAGAGAAAAAAAGCAAAAAAAGCAAAAAAAGAAGAAAAAAAGCAAAAAAAGAAAGAAGAAAAAAATGTCAAACATTTTTGAAAAAGTCAGTTTGTGTTTGATAACCAGTTTCAGTATCTGTTTTGAGGAATTACAGGTCAAACACTGTATTTTCCTTTTGCTTCCTTGAGATTATGCAGGTTAAAAAACAAAACAAAAAAGGAAACTGAGGAAAAGCTGGGGGAGAATCAAGCAAACGTGCACAGGAGCATGCAAACTGCATGCTAACCACACAGAAAGTCCTCAATAGAGACTGAAGCAAGGAATCTCATTTCTGTGAAGGCACAGTGCACATCACAATGTCACCGAGCTTGTCCAGCGTACTTGACAGATATCTCTTTTCCCACAATAAAAAAGTGTCACTTGTCATGTCGTTTCCAGTACTTAAGTCTATCCCTAAAGCTGTGCATCTTACAGGGTATTACACTGTCTCCAAGATGGACATTTATCTTATATTTTGTTCACAAGTTGTTAATTTCCTGAAGTCTGTAATGAAATGCTTTGGGCAAAGTTGCACATCGATACATTACCCTTTAGAACAATCCCTAATCCACACAGTAAATCACACTAAACTCTTTCACTACTGATGGGAAAGCTGAAGTAACATAAGAGCCAGCCTGTGAGTTATGGATAAGCCAAAAGCCAGGGTGTGTTTTCTCTGTAACATTTAGGATTGATAAACCCCTTTCCTTCAATACTGTCCATTTACTATGTTTTGCTTGAAAATTGCAGTCCTTATTTAAGATTCATACATGATTTGAAAGATGATTTAAAAGACAGACACCTTTGATCTTAGGCATGGATCTCCATCACCAGGAATGGCCCCACAATGTGGCTTTTTTGGGGCTTTTACACTAGTTCCTACTCAACCCGACTCGCCTCCCCTTTGCGCTTCTCCACTAGGGTTGATGCGGGTGGAGGCGAGTAAATACTTTTTTTGTATCTATTCTGCCGAGGTTCTAAGCGGCTGAGTCGGCTGGATCTGACGTCATCACACTACAGGCCACCGATTGGTCGGGGGGTCGTCAGACGTTTGAATCAGGAGGCGGAAATCAGCGAAAAGAGCGACTCGTGGCTTCTTCTTCTTCTATTTTATTCGACAGACAATGGCAGCATAAAAGTCTGTTTGGTGATCCAACTCTGAGGTTAGGATGTTCATAAACCTGGTGCTGAGGAGAGAATTAAAAATGGATCTAGACGGGAGATAAGGAACGACCAGATCTACCAGGAGCTCTGTCTCTTCATAGCTGCTCACGGCTCCAGCTGACTTTTCAGCAGCACCGAGACATCCATCCATCCATCTTCTTCCGCTTATCCGTTCCCGGGTCGCGGGGGCAGCAGTCTCAACAGAGATGCCCAGACTTCCTTCACCCCAGACACTTCCTCCAGCTCCTCCGAGGGGAGTCCGAGGCGTTCCCAGGCCAGCAGAGAGACATAGTCTCTCCAGCGTGTCCTGGGTCTTCCCCGGGGTCTCCTCCCGGAGGGACATGCCTGGAACACCTCCCTAGGGAGGAGGGACATGCCTGGAACACCTCCCTAGGGAGGAGGGACATGCCTGGAACTCCTCCCTAGGGAGGAGGGACATGCCTGGAACTCCTCCCTAGGGAGGAGGGACATGCCTGGAACACCTCCCTAGGGAGGAGGGACATGCCTGGAACACCTCCCTAGGGAGGATCCAGGAGGATCCGGTACAGATGCCCAAGCCACCTCAGCTGACTCCTCTCAAAGTGAAGGAGCAGCGACTCCGAGCTCGTCCCGGGTGACCGAACTCCTCACCCTATCTCTAAGGGAGCGTCCAGCCACCCTGCGGAGGAAACTCATCTCTAAGGGAGGAAACTCATCTCTAAGGGAGGAAACTCATCTCTAAGGGAGGAAACTCATCTCTAAGGGAGCGTCCAGCCGCTCTGCAGAGGAAACTCATCTCTAAGGGAGCGTCCAGCCACCCTGCGGAGGAAACTCATCTCGGCCGCTTGTATCTGCGATCTTGTCCTTTCGGTCACTACCCAAAGTTCATGACCATAGGTGAGGGTAGGTGCGTAGATTGACCGGTAAATCGAGAGCTTCGCCTTTCGACTCAGCTCCTTCTTCACCGAGCACCGAGACAAAGAAACACATTTAAAAAAAAAAGCATTGCTGCTTGAAGCTTCTTTCACTAATTTTTTAACTTGATATCGAACACAAGCCACAGACCCAGCGGCACATCTATCATCTCCTCCAGGTTCTACATCTTTAGTGTTGTCTTCTTTGTTTAAATCACACAATCAAATACGTCAAAGCAGCTTCGCTCCAACCTCCTAGTTCTCATCTGGGTATCGAAAATAAACGAGGGCAAGGCGTGTAGAGTCGGGCTGAGTAGGTACTAGTGGAAAAGTGCCATATGTGGCCAAAAGAAGTCCGGCCCTAAGGTTAAGTTCTTCAGCAAAAGTTCTGGAAAACTGATGGTTTGGTGACGGTCTTGATAAAGGGGTGATCAGTGCATGCAAACACAGCAACTAGAACCATCTCAACTCCTTCAATGTCTGTCTTATTTTTCTAGTTTTGTTATTTTCTTCTTGTTGCCTTGATCTTGTATCTTATTAATGTTGACGAACCAGTGTTATACCCTCACTAAGTGGAGAAGGTATAAGTGACTGGATCCTACTGGGTTCTGGGAGAATCAGCACTGTTGCAGTTCAAACCCTCAAGGTTTTAACCCCTACTCATAAAATATATTAAATCGCTCTCCTCTTGTTTGTTTGTTTATTTTGGTAATTTCCAAATTAAGAATTAAAATACAAAAGAAATGAAAGAAAAGAAAACAACAAATAAACATGAAGTTAATGCTAATGCGGAAATGCGAACATTAACTTTCAAGTCATTCTCAGTACAGTATTTTACTAATGTTTAAGGTATTTAACTTGTGCAATTTTTAATCTAAATTTTGGAGCTGTGTTTATTTGTTTATGATATCTATTCACTGCATTATTCACTGTATTTGTATTATTGTATTTTATATTCAGTATCTTTTATCCTTCTTTTGCCTGACCAGGGACAAAGACTGCAAATTAGCTGAAGCTAGACGTCTTGTATGCATCACATTAACATTAAAATAAAAAAATAAATATTGCATTAAACCAAAATATATAAACAAAACAAGAAAAGGTATAGGCTGAAACTTGGCTTATTAGCCTTTTATAATCAATTTCTGCCAGTTCCTACATATACCAATACAGAGCAGTAAATCAATTAAAAGAAAAACATTTCATGTACTTTTTGTATTGAAAACATTCAATATACTGCATAGACCTATTATCTATTTAAGTTCTGACACTTACATAAACATACAATCATACAATATGATCATACTTAATACACTTCTTGATGAACTAATACCATGCTTGTGTTTCCATTAACTCATGAAGTATTTAACACCAAGTGAAAGTGAATGTAAAACTTACTAGTTTCAACCTCGTTAGGCTGCAGTTTTTGAGATTGCAGTCTGAACTACAGGCATGTACAGACATTATAGACACTAATGTTGATATAAATCCTTTTAGAAATGTGTTTAAAAATGTTTTAAAATCATTTTTATATACAAGGTGGGTTGGAAATTAAATGATCATTCTTTTGCATGAACCAATAAACAAATTGGTGTGACTGGTGCACATTTTCCATCTTGTCATTTCAATTTCCCAACCCTCACCTTCCCTTTTTCTACAACTCCAACCTTTCCTTAACCATCCTCTCTTGTTCTTTATCATTTGTGACATTCAATCTTTTCACCGCTGTTCCGTTCCTTTCTCTTACTCTCATCTTTTCCTTGTTCTTATCCCATGTCATTCGCTCACAAATGTCACCTTACCATAATTTTTTGAAACCCTTTCTCAGACAGAATCATTTTAATACCAATTTGTCTGCAGATTGTGGAACGGCGGCTCCTCTTTTCTGCCCGAGACCTCCCCCGTCCCTCCCTTCTCTTTTCAGGTGTGAAGGTGATTTGTTGACACTTTGATCCCAGCAATATTGAGCACAGGTCAACACGGCTGATGGATGGCCGGGGCCTGCAGTCGATAATGCTTGTGTTTGTTGGAACTCTCCGCTCCGACTATCTGCACTCACAACTGCTGTCGTATGCAAAACCGAACATCCGCGATGCGATAAAGCAACAGGAGCTGATAGCGGGAGAATATCTTTGTGTGGAATTCCAGTTGTGACCTGGCCTACATCTCCTAATGTGTCAGCCCTCGGAGGTGTTTGATATCGTCGCCTTATTATTTTCCAAGAGATCGAGAGGTTAATTAGTTTGCCCAATATGATTTTACTGACCCATATTGTAGAATAATTGCGATAAATGGGTACTAACAAATTTAAACTTATAGCAGTGAATCAATGTACAGGACTGTCTCAGAAAATTAGAATATTGTGATTTTCTGTAATGCAATTACAAAAACAAAAATGTCATACATTCTGGATTCATTACAAATCAACTGAAATATTGCAAGCCTTTTATTATTTTAATATTGCTGATCATGGCTTACAGCTTAAGAAAACTCAAATATCCTATCTCAAAAAATTTGAATATTCTGGGAATCTTAATCTTAAACTGTAAACCATAATCAGCAATATTAAAATAATAAAAGGCTTGCAATATTTCAGTTGATTTGTAATGAATCCAGAATGTATGACATTTTTGTTTTTTTAAATGCATTACAGAAAATAAAGAACTTTATCACATTTGGCTGTAAGCCAAATTTCGAGATTAATGTTGAAATACAATTTCGAGAAAAAAGTCGAAATGTCGAGAAAAAAGTCAAAATTTTGTGAATAAAGTTGAAATGTTGAGAAAAAAGTTTAAACGTCGAGAAAAAAGTCAAAATTTCGAGAAAAAAAGTCAAAATGATGATTAAAAAGTTGAAATTTCGAGATTAATGTTGAAATAAAATTTCGAGAAAAAAGTCGAAATGATGAGAAAAAAAGTCGAAATGTCGAAAAAATTTGAATATTGTGATAAAGTTCTTTATTTTCTGTAATGCAATTAAAAAAACTAAAATGTCATACATTCTGGATTCATTACAAATCAACTGAAATATTGCAAGCTTTTTATTATTTTAATATTGCTGATTATGGTTTACAGTTTAAGATTAAGATTCCCAGAATATTCTAATTTTTTGAGATAGAATATTTGAGTTTTCTTAAGATTTTGATTTTTTTTCTCTACATTTCGTCTTTTTTCTCGACATTTCAACTTTTTTCTCAAGATTGTACTTCAACATTAATCTTGACATTTCGACTTTTTTCTCGAAATTTCGACTTTTTTTTTTGTTTTCTTAAGCTGTAAGCCATGATCAGCAATATTAAAATATAAAATAAATAAAAATAATAAAACGCTTGCAATATTTCAGTTGATTTGTAATGAATCCAGAATGTATGACATATTTTTTTTTTTTTTTTTTTTTTTTTTTTTTTTAAATTGCATTACAGAAAATCACAATATTCAAATTTTCTGAGACAGTCCTGTACAGAATGACCTAAGTGGAAAAATCATAGGCGTTCATGTAGTCACAAAACAAAACATTCACATTCTGGCAATTTGAATAAAGACAAAATCATTTCAGCGAGTACAATAGGAATACTCAATCCCAGTCCCTTTCTCTCATTCAATGTCTTCACAGCGGTGTAAAAATTTCCATTCTCCTTCTGCCATGGAGGCCTTTTGACTTTTTGAACTCTCCGAAGGGGAGAAAACTCATTCCCAGCACGAGTGTTTCATTTGAAACACATTAAATAGGGCATTATATTCTTCCTGAGGATTTCAAAGCCACATCAGAAGCATCCTTTCTTTAAACGGACTGTAACGGGGTATTGGACGGTGATGTCCCGCCTTGCTGGGACCAGCGTGGAGCTGTCATTCAAGCGTAGCAGCTGACCCCGCGTCTGCACGTGTAAGACGCTCGTACCGTCGGGGTTGTGTCACTTTCAGGGGCAGTTGGACGCCAACCGAGACCAAGGACAATCAACCCTTTATCTTTCGGGAACAAAAATGGAAGAAGAAAAGAAAATCGCAGCAAAAAAGGTGGTGTAGAGTCGGCGACAGAGTGAAGGACAGCGGTACGAGCCACGCTGGGGAATTCATGCAGAGTTTAATTGGAAAAATGATTCAGAGACGGAGGGGAAAAAAAGCAAAAGCTGCTTAAGCACAGTGGATACCAGGCCCACAGTGGAGAGGGTGAACTCTCCGCCTGGACATGTGAGTCTATGCCGGGGGTTTGCTCTTTAGCGCCGCCCTAGTGGCGCCTGGAGCTTTTTCAAAAATGTTTGACAATGGAAATAGATGGGGGAGGGAAATATATTTTTTGTTTTCATATGGTTTCTGTAGGAGGACAAACATGACACCAACATTCTGAATGTTTTCCAATGCTGTAAAAATGTGTAGAATAAATATTACATTTCAACATTTCTGTTAACGGAGATTTGTACGGAAGAGTATTAGGGCCATGCAGGAGAAAAATATTTGAGAGGGGAAGATTTTTTCTTATTGTGCACTTGGAGAAAAAAGTCAAAATGTCGAGAAAAAAGTCGAAATGATGATTAAAAAGTGGAAATTTCAAGATTAATGTTGAAATACAATTTCGCGAAAAAAGTCGAAATGTCAAGAAAAAAGTCGAAATGTCGAGAAAAAAGTTGAAATGTTGAGAAAAAAGTCAGAATTTCGTGAATAAAGTCGAAATGTCGAGAAAAAAGTCAAAATGAAGATTAAAAAGTTGAAATTTCGAGATTAATGTTGAAATACAATTTCGAGAAAAAAGTTGAAATGTTGAGAACAAAGTTGAAATGTTGAGAAAACAGTCGAAATGATGATTAAAAAGTGGAAATTTCAAGATTAATGTTGAAATACAATTTCGAGAAAAAAGTCGAAATGTCAAGAAAAAGTCGAAATGTAGAGAAAAAAGTCAAAATGATGATTAAAAAGTTGAAATTTCATGATTAATGTTGAAATACAATTTCGAGAAAAAAGTTGAAATGTTGAGAAAAAAGTCAGAATTTCGTGAATAAAGTCGAAATGTCGAGAAAAAAAGTCAAAATGAAGATTAAAAAGTTGAAATTTCGAGATTAATGTTAAATACAATTTCGAGAAAAAAGTCAAAACTTCGACTTTATTTTTTTATTCTTTTTTTCTCTTTTTTTTCCTTTTTTCTATTTTTGCTTTTTTTGCTTTTTTCTCTTTTTTTTCTTCCTTTTTCCTTTTTTTAATCTCGACATTTCGACTTTTTTCTCAAAGTGCAAAATAAAAAAAAATCTTCCCCTCTCAAATATGTTTTCTCCTGCATGGCCCTAATACTCTTACTAGAGGATTCAACGTTTCTTGGAGAGAATCATTTGCATTCATTGCTTAAATGTTTGCTCTGTAGCGAGAAGTTGTCCGATAACAAAAAGAGTCATGTGGAAAGACATTAGCAGCTACATTTTCAGCCGAGGACAGAGTTATAACTAATACAGAAACATGCAGCATGTGTTTCTTATACAAGACTTTTCATTTTTTCAGACATGTTTCATATTTCACATATTTCAGACATATTAGTTTTTTGTGTTTTTGGTCCAATATGTCTCTTTCAACATCTTGGGTTGCCGACCCCTGGTCTCTGCGTTCAGGACAAACCAGAGTTTCTGTTCACAGGTCGGTTTACTCAGCCTACCAGCGACTTTGACAGATAAATTAAACAAAGAATAACCGAGGAATTCTCAACGTCTCACACCCTGAGCTCATCAGTTCCACCTGGAAATGTTAAGACCGACACAACCGGTTACCGCGGCAACATACTGATGCACCAAAACTTCTCCTGCACTAATAACCAAAAAAGAAATAAACGGGGAGCCATTAGTTTCCGTCTACCTTTTTATATAAAAATAACGTGGAGTTACATGGCAGGAGTCAAATGATGTGTGCAGTCGGAGGAAAACTCAGGAGGAGACGACACAGCAAGGAACCACAAATTAAAAAGCCTTTTTTTCCCCTTTTCTTATTTTTGTGACGATGGTGAATCCCACAAGTGGTCGGTGTGTGACGAGGCAGGCGTGTTCTGCCTGGAACGCTGCCAGGATGCCCAGGAATTGAATTAAAATGAAAAGCTTTATTGAAAAGCTTTATTATTGGGCCGATAAAGCTAAAATCTGAAGTAATTAAATTATGCAAAAAGAATTTCCGAAAGGACATTAAATTGAAACTTAACTAACTAAAGCCTGAGACTCATTAAGTGTCTGATGCATGTAAAGAAAATCATGCAGGTTTAGTCGGAGCCTCAGGAAATGAGTGGCATGAATGGAATGGTCTTGTTATCCATCTGTTCTGTCTCGACACTTCTATCATTTTGAAAATGGAAAGCAAAGGAAAATGCAGAACGTTCGGAGACAGAGTGGCTGTTGCTAGGTTTGAGGAGGTGGTGGATTTTACATCAGTTTGCAGTGTTTGCATTACAGAGAATGGTAAGAAAGTAATTCAATATTTGCCTTTAGGTAAGATCAAGTTTCAATGGGTTTTATTTAATCAAATGAAAAATCTTATTTAGCACAGATGAAATGAATACAGAATTTATTACATTTTATTTCACCTGGAGTTGCTGATAAAAAAAGTGATTGCAGCCCCAATAAAACAATAATAAAATCACCTCCCTAACTTAAAACAATATATTGGCGTTAAGTGTACAGGACTGTCTCAGAAAATTAGAATATTGTGATTTTCTGTAATGCAATTTCAAAAACAAAAATGTCATACATTCTGGATTCATTACAAATCAACTGAAATATTGCAAGCCTTTTATTATTTTAATATGGCTGATCATGGCTTACAGCTTAAGAAAACAGAAAAAAAAGTCGAAATTACGAGAAAATAGTCGAAATGTAGAGAAAATAGTCAAAATGTCGAGAAAAAAGTCGAAATTTCAAGAAAATAGTCGAAATGTCAAGATTAATGTTGAAGTACAATCTTGAGAAAAAAAGTCGAAATGTTGAGAAAAAAGTCGAAATGTCGAGAAAAAAAAAGTATATTTGAGTTTGAGAAAACTCAAATATCCTATCTCAAAAAATTAGAATATTCTGGGAATCTTAATCTTAAACTGTAAGTCATAATCAGCAATATTAAAATAATAAAAGGCTTGCAATATTTCAGTTGATTTGTAATGAATCCAGAATGTATGACATTTTTTTTTTTTTTTTTTTAATTGCATTACAGAAAATAAAGAACTTCATCACAATATTCTAATTTTCTGACACAGTCCTGTATAACCTTAGCACAAAAAGTAAGGAAATTTGTGTTGGGTAGATTATTTCTGTGTTGTAACAATGCTTTTTTGGCAATAAATGTTATACCAGGTCTGGTTTATTGGCTTTTAAATGGTAAATGGGACAAACATTTGTGGGTTAAGCAGCAGAGATGAGGAAGTCCGTTGCGCTCATGAATAATTTGCAGAATCTTCTCTGCCAATGTCAAACATCTCTGAGTTTTGTTTGGTATTTTCTGGATTGGATTGTCCATTTAACCAACAGGAGCCTGAGTAGCGTGTGGAAGAACCGTGCACAGCCCCGACAGCCTGGCACCTTCCCCCCATGCTGGTCCCAGCCTGGTCACGCAGCGGGACGGCATCCCATCATCCCATCATCCCATCATCCCATCATCCCATCATCCCATCATCCCATCCTTCAACAGCGTTTATCACCAGTCAGCCAACGTGGTTGTGTTGGTCAGTCTGGCGCGTCCAAGCTGATCCTACAAGTATTCAACAGGGTCGACGTCAGGACTGCTGGCAGGTCTCCATCCTCTCTACTCCCAAATTCTGGAGGTAGTTCAGTCCTAGACTGTGGAGATGTGGGATTGCTACTGGTTGCAGAATCTCCTCTCAATATCTCTCTGCATTGAGATTGTCTCCAATGGTGGCGAGCCTCATTTTTCCAGTGAGGAGATGCCGGCCCAAACGTCACACTGTCCCCACTGAAAGATGTTACTCTATCGGTGCAGCAATCTCTCCGTGTAGCGTTATCTGTGACTGCGTTTCCATGCATCAATAATAGTGATGCACCGATTGTTCGCTAACCGAAATTGTTCTGCCAAAAATGGCAAAAAAACACTTTCGGTGTTCGGTGGAATAAGTGGGAAAAAAATCGAACAATTAATAACGGCGTTGTAAAATAAGGAAATAGACTGGCCGCTCCGTCCCGTAACGTTGCGCACTACATTAAATCGTTGGCCAACCAAAAACTAACCCCATAAGAATTTTACCTAACATTCACCAGGAGCTGGAACCAAAACAACATAATGCTGGGAAATTAAAAAATTTTCATTTTTTTATGTTCAATAAGTATTTTCTACCTTGTCATTTTGTAAAATATTTTTTTCTTTGAAAAACATGCCTAAATCAAATGTATTTGATTTATGCAATGGTGAAAAAATTGGCAAAATAAATGAAAAACTGCTGAAGAACCATGTTCGGTATTGTTCGGTATTCGGCCAAGTGTTTATTATTATTTTCGGTTTCGGCCACAAATTTTCATTTCGGTGCATCACTAATCAATAAGCCTTTTAAAACCGGAATATTAGCAATTAACCCGGTTTTGCACGTCCATGTAAACACCAATAACCCCTTTGAATAACCCGAATTTGCTCATATTCAGGTTTTTAAAAACCCGAATTTGACCCCTGGGTTACTCCTTTTAAAACCCGAATATCCTAACATGTAAACGCCAAACAGAATATCCCCATCAAACGGAACATGAATTTGTTTTCTGCACATGTTCTGTTCACAAGGAATCCTGGTCTTTTGAGTCCAGGAAGTTCTTATAAACACGGAGAAACAAGACCAGGAGGAGACTAATCACTTCATAAATGTAATGAAGGATATGAACATTTCTGCATTTGTAGACGGTAGAAAGTACCGGGATAGAAGATTTACAAGAAGGAGAGAGAAAAGTTGCGAGAAGCAGCATTTGTTTTGAATTTGGATCCAGGAAGAAGAAGCGGAAATGACGGAAATTGCGTCATGACGTTCTCCGTGCGTCGCTGGTTTGATCCAGATATCCTGAATTATTAATTACCATGTAAACGGAATATTCCAAATGTCTCAGTAACCGGAATATTAGCAATAACCCGAATTTTGACTGCATGTAAACGTAGTCTGTGTCTTCTCCACACTTTGACCCTACGATTCAACTGCCATAGGCAACATCTGGACTCATGGGTGAACACAACGTTCCTCTGCATGTTCATGTTCCAGTGGGGGTGTTACTGGCACCAGTGCAAACGGTCAGCCTGCTGGTGAAGTGCGGTCATAGCCGGTCATAGCTGGTCTCCTAGCAGCCCTACGAGACCAGAGACTGGCTGGTTGAGGTCTGTTCTGGATCGTCTGGGCGGAGAGACGAGGCCTATATCGTCCTGCAAACCTTCACTTCTGAACCTTGAAATCTTGAATCTGTGGAAGATGGCCTACGCTACCCAAGTGCCTGATTGGCAGCAACTGGGGGGTACTAAAAGCCCAAAACCAGAGTCAATAGCAACAGCAAAATACGCTGTCTGGCATTAGCAGAGAAGATTTAGCAAATATTTAATGGGCACAACCAACTTCCTCAGCTCTGCTGCTCAATCCACAAATGCTGGTTCCTTACTAATGTGGCACCATTTAAAAGGGAAATAACCACACTTTCCAACGGTGTAAATTGTATTGCTAAGAAGCACGGTTACAACAAAGAAATAATCTACAAAACACCAATTTGCTTAATTTTTGTGCTAAATTTAGATTACACTGCAAAAATTCTAAATCTTACCAGGAATATCTGTCTTATTTCTAGTTCAAATGTCTCATTTTTAGTCAAAAAATCGCGTTACACTTAAAACAAGAGTCATTACCAGAAAAATAACTTGTTATTTGACAATTTTCACCTGTTTCAAGTAAATTTTCACTTGAAATAAGTAGAAAAATCTGCCAAAAATCTGCCAAATCTGATTTTTCTACTTATTTTAAGTGAAAATCTATTTGAAACAGGTGAAAATTGTTGTTTATTTCAGTGATGAGTCTGGTGTAATGAGATTTTTTTTACTAAAATGAGACATTTTAACTAGAAAAAAGACAAATATTCTTGTTAAGATTTTGAGTTTTTGCAGTGCATCTCTGTACGTTTTAGGTCTTTACTAAAGAAAAGATCACTTCACAACTAGGTCCAGTGAACCTACATTTACAAGGATCAACTTAAATACAGGATTTGCAAAGGGCACAACCGAGATTGCCAACAATATATGGGGTCATTTTTGATGTGAAACGAACAAATGCTAAAGAATATGAAGTTTGTGTCTCACCCTCTCCTCCAGCCGGGCCACCTGCTCCCGATAGAAAGCATCCTGCTTCTTCAGATCATCTTCCCTGGCGTCCAGCTGCTTGGCCTAAACACACAAAACACAACACGCACACACACACACGCAGCCACCCATGAAGGTGCAGACACACATGTTCACACAGGAGAGACAGAGAGAAAGCCATTACTTATATTCTCAGTGGAACTGCCAATTTCTTAAAAATGATGACAATAGTACGGTGGCCGAGACCTGCCATTGCTGAAAATAAAAGTAACGCTGCAAATAAAAGAAACTCTGCAAATATTAGAAACGCTGCTGCAAATAAAAACAAACGCCGCTGCAAATAAAAGAAACGCAGCTGCAAATATTTAAAAAAAAAACACGCAAATAAAAAAGCCACAACGGAAGTGAATTACCGGGGACTATTTTTGCTGATGCACCGGTGTTTTTTACGTGAGAGGAGAAGAAAAAGACTAAGAGGACGTAAGTGAAAAGGAAGAAATAAGAAGAGTGAGGAATAAGAAGAACAACGAACGAGAAAATAACTGAAAAGGTTAGTGTTCAACGTCGCTACGTGTCATTTTTAATGTGTTAGGCCAAAAACACCGGTAGTCCAATAGTCCACGGTAATTCACTTCCGTTGTGGCTTTTTTATTTGCGTCGTTTTTTTATTTTATGTGCGTAATTTTTTTATTTTATTTGCAGCAGGGTTTCTTTTATTTGCAGCGGGGCTTCTTTTATTTGCAGCGGGGCTTCTTTTATTTGCAGCGGGGTTTTTCTTTTATTTGCAGCAGCGTTTCTTTTATTTGCAGCAGCGTTTCTTTTATTTGCAGCAGCGTTTCTTTTATTTGCAGCGGCGTTTCTTTTATTTGCAGCGGCGTTACTTTTATTTGCAGCGGGGTTTCTTTTATTTGCAGCGGCGTTACTTTTATTTGCAGCGGCGTTACTTTTATTTGCAGCGGCGTTACTTTTATTTGCAGCGGCGTTACTTTTATTTGCAGCGGCGTTACTTTTATTTGCAGCGGCGTTACTTTTATTTGCAGCGGCGTTACTTTTATTTGCAGCGGCATTTCTTTTATTTGCAGCTGCGTTTCTTTTATTTGCAGCGGGGTTTCTTTTATTTGCAGCGGGGTTTCTTTTATTTGCAGCGGGGTTTCTTTTATTTGCAGCGGGGTTTCTTTTATTTGCAGCGGGGTTTCTTTTATTTGCAACGGGGTTTCTTTTATTTGCAGCAGCGTTTCTTTTATTTGCAGCAGCGTTTCTTTTATTTGCAGCGGCGTTTCTTTTATTTGCAGCTGCGTTTCTTTTATTTGCAGCGGCGTTTCTTTTATTTGCAGCGGCGTTTCTTTTATTTGCAGCGGCGTTTCTTTCATTTGCAGCTGCGTTTCTTTCATTTGCAGCGGCGTTTCTTTTATTTGCAGCGGCGTTTCTTTTATTTGCAGCAGCGTTTCTTTTATTTGCAGCGACGTTTCTTTTATTTGCAGCGGGGTTTCTTTTATTTGCAGCAGCGTTTCTTTCATTTGCAGCGGCGTTTCTTTCATTTGCAGCTGGGCTTCTTTTATTTGCAGCTGGGCTTCTTTTATTTGCAGCGGGGTTTCTTTTATTTGCAGCGGCGTTTCTTTTATTTGCAGCGGCGTTTCTTTTATTTGCAGCGGCGTTTCTTTTATTTGCAGCGTCGTTTCTTTTATTTGCAGCGTCGTTTCTTTTATTTGCAGCGACGTTTCTTTTATTTGCAGCGACGTTTCTTTTATTTGCAGCGGCGTTTCTTTTATTTGCAGCGGCGTTTCTTTTATTTGCAGCGGCGTTTCTTTTATTTGCAGCAGCGTTTATTTTATTTGCAGCGGCGTTTATTTTATTTGCAGCAGCGTTTATTTTATTTGCAGCGAGGTTTATTTTATTTGCAGCGAGGTTTATTTTATTTGCAGCGGGGTTTCTTTTATTTGCAGCAACGTTTCTTTTGTTTGCAGCTGGGTTTATTTTATTTGCAGCGAGGTTTATTTTATTTGCAGCGAGGTTTATTTTATTTGCAGTGGGGTTTCTTTATATTTTCAGCATTTCTTTTATTTGCAGCGGGGTTTCTTTTATTTGCAGCAGGGTATCTTTTATTTGCAGTGGCGTTTCTTTTATTTGCAGCGGCGTTTCTTTTTGTTTGCAGCATTTATTTTATTTGCTAAGCGTTTCTTTTATTTGCAGCGGCGTTTCTTTTTGTTTGCAGGGTTTCTTTTACTTGCAGCGGCGTTTCTTTTTGTTTGCAGCATTTATTTTATTTGCTAAGCTTTTATTTTATTTGCAGCAGCGTTTGTTTCTGTTCGCAGCGGGGTTAATTTTATTTGCAGCGGGGTTTATTTTATTTGCAGTGGGGTTTCTTTATATTTTCAGCAAGTAGGGAGGACCCTTAATCAATTAAATAATACACTAGAATAATGCAACTGAAAACACATGATACTTTCTTAAATAACTCTTCTCACACCTGCAGAGGTGTAGAAGGAATTATGCTTCATGTTTGACTTGACGTGAATAAAACACAGCCGTGTCCCCGCGGAGGGACGTGATCGCGCTTTGACGGCCGCTCTAGATCTTTCTTTGTCCCCGTGTGTTTGCTCTCCATCCAAACTGCTATCAGGCCCGGATGATAACATCATTTCTCAGTGCGAACCACCATTGTATTCTGCCATATGTATTTACCCAGCCTACTTATCTTACTGTCCTCCCCTCTACCGTGACCTTCCCCAATCGTACGGCTGACTCCGGCTGTGATGGAAAAGGACAGATATGACCCAATATATCAGCGACGGAAAGAAAAAAACACTGCAAAACGGGGACTGAGGGCAAAAGAGTAGCCAAAACTAACATTTATTTTAACAACCGACACAAATGCAGAGAGATGAGTGCAGGGTTGACTTATCAGTCAGTCGTAAAACCTCCGAGTACACTGATGGCAATGGAAGATTTTGTAATTTATAGAAAAGGTTGAAGTTTGTAGTATTAAGAGCTCAGAGATATAAAAAAAGATAAACACTTATTCCACATAAAACAGCAATAAATGTCACACAGTTTACAGAAACAAGCTGAATTCGCCATCTCATCCACATTTTTACAACAGGTTTGGAGCAAGAGAGCCGTAAAGAATATAGGAAAAATATTATGCCAAAAAGAAAAGGTGGAGGAGGAAAGACCCAGCTGCATCACAACACAGATGACAAGGGGAAAAGACTAAAAAAAAAGAAAGTGAAGACCCCGAGACTCACCTTCTGTTCGAGGTCCTGAATAAGAGAAGCATTGAAAGAGAAAGAGAGAAAAAAAGAAAGAGACACTGATTCATTCATGAACTTGTTGAGAGTGACATTTGGGAAGGTTTAGTATTCAGCGGCCAGGGGTGACTGGATAGCACATGGTTCTGCTTCAGTACTCACACTTGAGCCTCTCCACCTCAAACACATAAAACACACACCCACAATAAACGCCCGGCATTTAGCAATAAACTCTGCTGGTGTAGCTAGCCATGAAATACACATTTATCAAGCCTTCAAGTTTTGTTGGTAAACTTTTTCAGAAGTTGGAGAGGAATATTATTTCAATGCAACGTATAGTTTTTCTTTTTTTTTTTTAAAAGAGCCTCATGTCGTCCACTCTTTGCTACAGTGACTACGTTTCCATGCATCAATAACCCTTTTCTAACCGGAATATTAGCAATAACCTGGTTGCGCACAGCCATGTAAACACCAATAACCCCTTTGAATAACCCGAATTTGCTCATATTTGGGTTTTTAAAAACCCGAATATGACTCCTGGGTTACTCCTTTTAAAACCTGAATATTGGGTCATGTATCGTCTAACAGGATTTCCCCATCAAAAGGGACATGAATTTGTTTTCTGCGCATGTTCTTTTCGCAAGGAATCTTGCGGTGCGTCCGAAATGCCACACTAAACAGTATATACTAAAAAGTATACTTTAGTTCGGCACACTTTTGAGTAAATATCAGTAGTGTGCATTAATTTGGAAGTACTATTAAGAGCGCACACGTCATTTCCTGCCGTTGGGATGAAGTGACGTGTCACAGCAGCAGTAGATGCTGTTACCATGGTAACAGCAGCAGTAGCAGCACCGCTCCGCTATTTCCCGTTTATTCTGGCCGAAACAAGATGACATTTTATAATATTATTATATATGAATATTATAATATTAATATTATACTTATTGACATACACGTATCACTTAGCAACCAAACGCTGCTGCATTGCATTGTGGGAAGTTTCTGCTCAGCTAGTGTCCATCAATCCACACTAATACATTTCTCCAGAATGAGTATGGATAGTACATACTATTGAGTACGTACTAATGTTTTTCGGACGCACTAAAAAATCTTGCAAACTCATTTTGCTACTCATTAGGGTGGAAGTATGGGATTTCGGATGCAGCCTTTGTCTTTTGAGTCCAGGACGTTCTTATAAACACGGAGAAACGCAAGACCAGGAGGAGACTAATCACTTCATAAATGTAATGAAGGATATGAACATTTCTGCATTTGTAGACGGTAGAAAGTACCGGGATAAGCAGATTTACAAAAAGTTGCGCGAAGCAGGATTTGTACGAACGCCGGGCCAGATCAAGCTCCGCTGGAAGACGCTGAAAAAGGAGAACTACAGGAAGAAGAAGCGGAAATGACGAGAATTGAGTCATGATGTTCTCCGTGCGTCGCTGGTTTGATCCAGATATCCCAAATGATTAATCACCATGTATACAGGGATAACCCTGTTTGCTCACGCATGTAAACAGATTATTCCCAATGTTTCAGCAACCGGAATATTGACCTTAAAGGGGACCTACTATGAAAAACAGGTTTTTTCTTGCTTTAACATATATAAAGTGGTCTCCACTCAGCCTGCCAACTCAGAGAAGGAGGAAAGCAACCAAATTCTGCAGTGTCTGTACAGCCGCCCGGATGAGCCGTCCAGTGTGATGTGGATCTACGAGCCAATAAGATTCTGCTGATTTTCATTACATAACCAAAATGCAAACCAGACCCACAACTATAAAACCGTGTAACTGCAACAGTGTCCGACTATCGTAGCACTGCGTGACATCGGACGCTCTCTGTCCATCTCCCTCCAGCAGCTGAACTTTTTTTGTTTTTGTAGTGAAATGAGGAGGAATCATAGAGATAACTTCTCATTTCATCTAACTGGATCAGTCGTTCCTCATCCGTGACTGTTTCCTACAGCGCTTTCAACCGGCTTTCAACGCGAGCGACAGGAAGAAAATAGAAGCAGGGCGTCTGACAAATGTTCAGCTCAAAACAGTTAGGACAGTCCAATAGAAAATAAAGCAATGGAATTGATTTGGTTGCCGACGCTCACATCGCATGCAGTTACACGGTAACTCCGCCGGCCGGAGCTTCTGCCATTTTTTCATAGCGGTGTATGGCGTCATTCAGGCAGCCAATCAGCACAGAGCCTCATTATCATAGCCCCGTCCACTCAGAATCCCGCATAGATAATGAGGTTAGAGAATGGGAAGATAAAGACATGGTTTAGAGGCTGAATTTCTAATTTATTTAGCAAAACCAATCAAAAGCTTGTTTTTAAGACATTCAAGGCCTGTTTAAAATAGGTATTAGATGCTATAATACAGCGGTCGGCAACCCGCGGCTCTAGAGCCGCATGCAGCTCTTTTTGACTTTTTTCTCGACATTTCGACTTTTTTCTCAAGATTGTACTTCAACATTAATCTTGACATTTCAACTTTTTTCTCGTAGTTTTGACTTTTTTCTCAACATTTCGACTTTTTTCTCAAAGTGCATGATAATTCCCCTAGTTATAGCTAATATAGATACATGCAGCATGCGTTGCCTTCATTCTAATGTTTTGCGGCTCCAGCCATATTTGTTTTTTGTGTTTTTGGTCCAATATGGCTCTTTCAACATTTTGGGTTGCCGACACCTGCCATAATAGGTCCCCTTTAACCCGAATTTTGACTGCATGTAAACGTAGTCAGTGACGAGCATCTGTGCGTAGATGCTCAAGCCTGCATGAGCCTCCGTGGTGATGAGGATCTCCAGAGAGGAGCCCTCCACGCAGGAGACGACTGCGGGGAAGTTTCCAAGTCAAGGAGATGCTCTCGGCTTACTCAGACCGAAATCTCCCCACAAAGACAAACACCTCCATTAAGGGTGTCTCAAACAGCAAATGAAACAAACTGCAGAACAGCACTTTACCGCACTCCTGGCTCTGTGATCGAGCCGCCGCTGCGACCTCAACACGGTCAAACAATTGTCTCCCTCCCGTGCCCCTCGCAACCCTCAAGTGCAAGTGCAAGAGCTTTGCCGATGTTACACAAAAAAGCCAAAGTTAGCAGTACAGTGCGATAGAATCAGGCAGAATTTCAGCCTAAATAATAGTCCGGGGCGAGTATGATAGAGCTCTAAAGCATGGTATCGATTCTGAGCCTGCAATCATTGCTTTCTGGGATAGGATGGCAAAGTTTTCAAGAGACTGAATTATTTTGTTGTGGTGCCAAGAAACTGTCTCCCACCAACAGCTCAATTTAGTTGGAAGAGACGAGGGATGATGGGATAGCGGGAAACAGAGAGCGTTTAGATGGGGGTGGAGGGTTTATATCGTCACAAGTGTGTCTAAGCTCAATGTTACGCTGGTAGGTGTTGACTAAAGACTCAAAAAAACATGCACAAAGACGCTGAGAGACGAACAATGACTCAGACGCTGATCTGTAACGCACAAATCACGGCCGACACGCCGGCCGCGGCAGCTGTACCCACAGAGAGCCGGCGCGGAGATGAATGTGTGTTGAAGGCGCGACTAAAGGGGTCATTAAAAGAGGAGAGGTTGTGACAGAAATGTGTACCGAGGGATTTTCTCCTTCTTCCTTTTAATTCACATTTTGCGAGAGAGTTTATGCAAAAGTCCGTGCGTACACGCACCAGTGCGTGTGTTCGATTTGCATGCAGGCGGGTTTGGCCTTCCTCTTTTGACGACACACACTCACACACACACGGTACGTCAGGATTACTTCTGATTGATTAATCCCATTCAGCAGAGTTTAAAGATAATCTAATCGCACTAAGGGCCAAACAATGGGACAGACTTCAGCACTGCCCATCCACCTTTGTTCCCCTAATGAAGAGGCGGCCGTGGGAGGAGGTGGAGAACCGGCGAAGGCTTGGGGGGGAGAAAGAGAATCAGACAAGGAAATGGAAGTGAACTTGAGAGAGCACAGAGACAAAGGGAAGAAGGGACAATAACAGAGGACTTATCGATGGAGGTGTCAGGCACCAAGAAAACCGTCTCTGTGACGGTCCAAGTGTGTCTTAATAACTTAAAGAATAAAACAAGTACACAAGCCAGAAAAGACTCACAAGTTCACCGTTTTTATGAAAGCAATTCATTCCGATCACTGTCACCCTGAGCACAAAATACAAAAACTTTTCTGGCTCTTATAAGCAGAACTCCAGAGGATGATTTCTTTTGCATTTGGGCCAATCTACAGGACTGTCTCAGAAAATTAGAATATTGTATTTTTCTGTAATGCAATTAAAAAAACAAAAAGTGATACATTATGGATTCATTACAAATCAACTGAAATATTGCAAGCCTTTTATTATTTTAATATTGCTGATCATGGCTTACAGCTTAAGAAAACTCAAATATCCTATCTCAAAAAATTAGAATATTCTGGGAATCTTAATCTTAAACTGTAAGGAAGGAAGGAAGGAAGGAAGGAAGGGAGGAAGGAAGGAAGGAAGGAAGGAAGGAAGGAAGGAAGGAAGGAAGGAAGGAAGGAAGGAAGGAAGGGAGAAAAGAAGGGATAAAGGAAGGGAGAAAAGAAGGAAAGAAGGAAGGAAGGGAGAAAAGAAGGAAAGAAAGGAGAAAAGAAGGAAGGAAGGAAGGAAGGGAGAAAAGAAGGGAGTAAAGAAGGAAGGAAGGAAGGAAGGAAGAAAAGAAGGAAGGAAGGAAGGTAGGAAGGAAGAAAAGGAAAGAAGGAAGGAAGGAAAGAAGGGAGAAAGGAAGGAAGGAAGGAAGGAAGGAAGGAAGGAAGGAAGGAAGGAAGAAAAGAAGGAAGGAAGGAAAGAAGGAAGGAAAGAAGGGAGAAAAGAAGGAAGGAAGGAAGGAAGGAAGGGAGAAAAGAAGGGATAAAGGAAGGAAAGAAGGGAGAAAAGAAGGGAGTAAAGAAGGAAGGAAGGAAGGAAGGAAGGAAGGAAGGAAGGAAGGAAGGGAGTAAAGAAGGAAGGAAGGAAGGAAGGAAGGGAGTAAAGAAGGAAGGAAGGAAGGAAGGAAGGAAGGAAGGAAGGAAGGAAGGAAGGAAGGAAGGAAGGAATAAAGGAAGGAAAGAAGGAAGGAAGGAAGGAAGGGAGAAAAGAAGGAAGGAAGGAAGGAAGGAAAGAAGGAAGAAAAGAAGGAAGGAAGGAAGGAAGGCAGGAAGGAAGAAAAGGAAAGAAGGAAGGAAGGGAGAAAAGAAGGAAAGAAGGAAGGAAGGAAGGAAGGAAGGAAGGAAGAAAAGAAGGAAAGAAGGAAGGAAGGAAGGAAGGAAGGGAGAAAGGAAGGAAGGAAGGGAGAAAAGAAGGAAAGAAGGAAGGAAAGAAGGGAGAAAAGAAGGAAGGAAGGAAGGCAGGAAGGAAGAAAAGGAAAGAAGGAAGGAAGGAAGGGAGAAAGGAAGGAAGGAAGGGAGAAAAGAAGGAAAGAAGGAAGGAAGGAAGGAAGGAAGAAAAGAAGGAAAGAAGGAAGGAAGGAAGGGAGAAAGGAAGGAAGGAAGGGAGAAAAGAAGGAAAGAAGGAAGGAAGGAAGGAAGGAAGAAAAGAAGGAAAGAAGGAAGGAAGGAAGGAAGGGAGAAAGGAAGGAAGGAAGGAAGGAAGGGAGAAAGGAAGGAAGGAAGGGAGAAAAGAAGGAAAGAAGAAAGGAAAGAAGGGAGAAAAGAAGGAAGGAAGGAAGGAAGGAAGGCAGAAAGGAAGAAAAGGAAAGAAGGAAGGAAGGGAGAAAAGAAGGAAGGAAGGAAGGAAGGAAGGAAGGAAGAAAAGAAGGAAAGAAGGAAGGAAGGAAGGAAGGAAGGAAGGAAGGAAGGGAGAAAAGAAGGAAAGAAGGAAGAAAAGAAGGAAGGAAGGAAGAAAGGAAGGAAGGAAGGAAGGGAGAAAAGAAGGAAAGAAAGAAGGAAAGAAGGGAGAAAAGAAGGAAGGAAGGAAGGAAGGAAGGAAGGAAGGAAGGAAGGAAGGAAGGAAGGAAGGAAGGAAGGAAGGAAGGAAGGAAGGAAGGAAGGAAGGAAGGAAGGAAGGAAGGAAGGAAGGAAGGAAGGAAGGAAGGGATCATGGCTTACAGTTTAAGAAAACTCAAATATCCTATCTCAAAAAATTAGAATAATCTGGTAATCATAATCTTAAACTGTAAGCCATGATCAGCAATATTAAAATAATAAAAGGCTTGCAATATTTCAGTTGATTTGTAATGAATCCAGAATGTATGACATTTTTGTTTTTGTAATTGCATTACAGAAAATAAAGAACTTTATCACAATATTCTAATTTTCTGAGACAGTCCTGTAATTTAGATTGCAGCAACCTTTAGCTCGGAAAGAAGAACAGCCCACTAAAAAGCATGCTCCATCTGGAGTTCCCACTGTACGTGCAGCTCGGGCCGCCACAGTAACAGCAACAGCAAAGAAATGGACGCAATCTGTAAGTTTACAGTCTTTTTTATTAAAATACAGTAGCAGGACGGCCGAGGCCGACGGGCGGCTGAAAGTGAGACCGCCGCGGTCAGATTAAATGAATCGTTTAGGCTCGGTGATCGCCTCTGTGAATATCAATTAGCCAGCCGCTGAATAATTAAGGACAACTATGTTTTTTAATTAGCTGACTGCCGCAGTTTGAGCAGAGCGCAGGGGTGGATGAGAGGAGGAGGAGGAGGACAGGAAGGGAGGAGCTGCAGAGAGCGGGGGATGGAAGAGGGATGAGAACAGGTGGATTTCGCTGCGTCAGCCCTCCTCTCTCCTCTCTCCTGCTCTCCCTCCCACCCGCCGCCTGTTTTCTTACCCAATTGCTCCCATATAGTCCATTTTCTTTCACACCTGCTTTTTCGTTTAAAGTGTTCTGACATTTGCTTCTTTTTCCCCCCCATCTTCTCAAAAAGCTGAAATAAAAATAACTCCTATCTGCAGCAGTCAGGCTTAGAGCAAGTGGATGCAGCATTTACAGGACTGTCTCAGAAAATTAGAATATTCTGATAAAGTTCTTTATTCTCGTAATGCAATTAAAACAACAAAAATGTCATACATTCTGGATTCATTACTAATCAAATGAGTTTAAAGCTTTTTTCTCGACATTTTGACTTTTTTCTCAAGATCGTACTTCGACATTAATCTCGACATTTTGACTTTTTTCTCGAAATTTTGACTTTTTTCTCGACATTTCGACTTTTGTCTCAAGATTATACTTCGACATTAATCTCGACATTTCGACTTTTTTCACTAAATTTTGACTTTTTTCTCGAAATTTCGACTTTTTTCTCTCGAAATTTCGACTTTTTTCTCTCGAAATTTCGACTTTTTTCTCAAGATTGTAGTTCGACCTTAATCTCGACATTTTGACTTTTTTCTCGAAATTTTGACTTTTTTCTCAACATTTCGACTTTTTTCTCGACATTTCGACTTTTTTCTCGACATTTCGACTTTTTTCTCGACATTTCAACTTTTTTCTCGACATTTCAACTTTTTTCTCGACATTTCAACTTTTTTCTCGACATTTCAACTTTTTTTTAATTTTATTTTTAGTCAAAAAATCTCACTTACACTTAAGAGTCATTACCAGAAAAATAGCTTTTTCACCTGTTTCAAGTAAATTTTTGTCTTGAAATAAGTAGAAAAATCTGCCAGTGGGACAAGATTTATCTTCTTATTACAAGCAAAAAAAATATTGTTCCACTGGCAGATTTTTCTACTTACAGGACTGTGCCAGAAAATGTTAATATTGTGATAAAGTTTTTTATTTTCTGTAATGCAATTAAAAAAACAAAAATGTCATACATTCTGGATTCATTACAAATCAACTGAAATATTGCAAGCCTTTTATTATTTTAATATTGCTGATTATGGCTTACAGTTTAAGATTCCCCAGAATATTCAAATTTTTTGAGATAGGATATTTGAGTTTTCTTAAACTGTAAGCCATGATCAGCAATATTAAAATAATAAAAGGCTTGAAATATTTCAGTTGATTTGTAATGAATCCAGAATGTATGACATTTTTGTTTGCATTACAGAAAATCACAATATTCTAATTTTCTGAGACAGTCCTGAATAGCTCTCTCTGCTATAATAAAGAGATTTATGGGAAATGTATTCACATGCTTGAATCATACGACGGTAAACTTTTAATGCATCATGAAGACGTACTGTACAATAAAAACGAAGACTGCGTCAAAGCCATGAATTCACACGAGCTGTAGAGCAGCTTGTTTTACATGCGCTGGCAGGAATACGCAGGGTATTTACTTACTTATTTACATTGTTTTCAAAATATTAATTGCTTGCTTTAATTTTCAGAAGAAGACAAAAAAAATGTTAACAGTAATTATGTAAATAATGTATTGTTCATTTCACACATCAGTGAGGGGGACTTGTCTATTAAAAACATAATGTGGTAACTCTCTCTGGCTGTGTGCCTGCTACATGCGTATAAATCATGACGGGTGAAAATAATCTTGCGAGATGTCAGGATCAATAGAGCACAAATCAAAGGAAGGAAGGAAGGAAGGAAGGAAGGAAGGAAGGAAGGAAGGAAGGAAGGAAGGAAGGAAGGAAGGAAGGAAGGAAGGGAGGGAAGAAGGAAGGAAGGAAGGGAGGGAAGAAGGAAGGAAGGAAGGAAGGAAGGAAGGAAGGAAGGAAGGAAGGAAGGAAGGAAGGAAGGAAGGAAGGAAGGAAGGAAGGGAGAAAAGAAGGAAAGAAGGGAGAAAAGAAGGAAGGAAGGAAGGAAGGAAGGGAGAAAGGAAGGAAGGAAGGGAGGGAAGAAGGAAGGAAGGAAGGAAGGAAGGAAGGAAGGAAGGAAGGAAGGAAGGAAGGAAGGAAGGAAGGGAGAAAAGAAGGAAAGAAGGGAGAAAAGAAGGAAGGAAGGAAGGAAGGAAGGAAGGAAGGAAGGAAAAAAGAACGAAGGAAGGGAGGGAAGGAAGGAAGAAAAGAAGGGAGAAAATAAGGAAGGAAGGAAGGAAGGAAGGAAGGAAGGAAGGAAAGAAAGAAGGAAAGAAGGGAGAAAAGAAGGAAGGAAGGAAGGGAGAAAAGAAGGAAGGAAGGAAGGAAGGAAGGGAGAAAAGAAGGAAGGAAGGAAGGAAGGAAGGAAGGAAGGAAGGAAGGAAGGAAGGGAGAAAAGAAGGAAGGAAGGAAGGAAGGAAGGAAGGAAGGAAGGGAGAAAAGAAGGAAAGAAGGAAGGAAGGAAGGAAGGAAGGAAGGAAGGAAGGGAGAAAAGAAGGAAGGAAGGAAGGAAGGAAGGAAGGAAGGAAGGAAGGAAGGAAGGAAGGAAGGAAGGAAGGAAGGAAGGAAGGAATGAATCATGGCTTACAGTTTAAGAAAACTCAAATATCCTATCTCAAAAAATTAGAATATCCTGGGAATCTTAATAAAAAAAAATGTTAACAGTAATTATGTAAATAATGTATTGTTCATTTCACACATCAGTGAGGGGGACTTGTCTATTAAAAACATAATGTGGTAACTCTCTCTGGCTGTGTGCCTGCTACATGCGTATAAATCATGACGGGTGAAAATAATCTTGCGAGATGTCAGGATCAATAGAGCACAAATCAAATCTCATCACATTAACTAGCTGCACCTCATCCATAACCTTGCTCTGCTTTTGCTCCCCCCCTCGCCCCGCCAGCATCATCCCAGCCCTGATTCACCTCTGTCATGAGTAGCATCATAATCAATGCTCCCCCCGCTCCGTTCAAGTGAGCGCGGCGGCGCGGCGGGTCAGAGCCGCTCGCCAGGGCCCATCTATCACCGTCGCGTGCGACAGCCGCCCGTGACAAACTAATACCGGAGCCGTGAGCCTTGAATCTTGTGCGATGAGACTGGCAGGGGAGGACGGGGTCAAAGGGCGGCGCGGTCTGACCGTGCTCCGGTGTTAATTAGCACCGAGGAGCCGTAGGTGGCATGTGGAAGGTGAGGGACGGGTGGAGGGAGGGGAGGGGGAGTTCATAGTGAGAGGAAGATGAAAGGAGAGAGAAGGCAAAGAGTCACTGTGTGGAAAGAATTTGGATGACAAGATTCTTGGCAACAGTTCTGGTTAGGGCTGGGGATCGATTCAAATGTCAAGAATCGATTCGATTCCGATTCTTAAGATTCAGAATCGATTATCAAGATTTGATTCGATTCCGATTCCGATATTGATTTGGGTTAGTGTTATTAAAACTGTTTTTTGAGCTGTTGCATGAATTATATGACTGTAGTTATGCAAAATATTACTACTAGTATTATATTGAGATTAAACAGCAAGTATTGGCAGCTAATGATGCTGTAAGGACCAATAAGCTCTGGATGAAATCGGTTTTATTTTTTCCCACATTCCGTTTTTATTTGTTCAATTTTCGGTCTATTTTGGTTTTCAATTTTTGAGCATTTGGTTTTTACCATTTTTTGCAAATGTAACCCCAAGACAGTATATAAAGTAATGAAATATAGACAATTTATGCAATTATAACCTAACACTTTAATGTTTTCATACCTTTAAACATATTTAAAGGCAAAAACATGGCACCAGTTATTCTCGTGTCCGACAAAATATTCCTTTTTTGGGGATAAACAAAAAAATAACCAAAAGTTGGAATGTAATGATGAAGAAAAAAAATACATAAATAAATAAAATTTAAAAAAAAAAAAAAAAAAAAAAACAATAAAAAATTTAAAAAAAAAGATCTTTAGACATATGAATCGATTTTTAGGAATTAATATGAGAATCGATTTAAAATCGGAGAATCGATTTTTTCAACACGGGCCTAGTTCTGGTGTCGTTTCCCCTCGTTGTTGCGGGAAAGGATTTACAGCTTATGACAGGAGAAGAGGGGTTTGATGAAAAAGGCACTTTCAGGAATCCTAAAATCGGGATGGGAAGCTCGTGCGTGCAGACCTTTACGCAGACATCTGTTGCAAATCTCACCCCATCACTCCTGCTACCGATAACAGCACAGAGACTCTCTCTTCTAAAGCCATCACTGACTTATCAAGTCCAAGTGATGCTGTAAAATGATATTATCACCTGACCTCACTGGACGTTATCGGTTATTCCTCCGCATCACTAATAAAACTGTAATCTGTAAAACCATTCACTGTGGTTGGTTGATGAGCATCATGAAGATTTACTGAATCCCAGGGTTCATGGCTGGATACCCGTCTCCAGGGAAGACCTGTGGGTTATAGGCTACATAATCTCGTCAGGTGTGGTGTGGTCATTTAACAGGCTTAAAGGTGTCTGAAACGTTACTCTAATCACAGTTAGTTCAGACCCGGCTCAACAATCCACCGTAAACCTGAATGGTCTTTTGACAACCTCAAGTTCATCATAATAATGATTACTGTTAGACAACCACACAGGTGATGGAATACAACAAAATTCACAGAGAGAGTGTTTGTTTTTCTCTTTAATATACAGTAGCCATGACTGAAGGGATGTTTTATTTCTCCTGAAACAGTCGTTGTAAAGTGGCGCCGCTCTAGTGGCAGGATGTTGCAGTGGCTCCAGAATATTGCGCTTCTCTTTACTTTTTCTGGAGTTTTCTCGTCCTTTTCACCCTGTTGAGCCGCATTTTGTAATAAACGTCCAAAATGTAATAACTTTTTCATTTCATTTTGTAATAAAGCCGCATTTTTTAATAAACTGCCCCATTATGTAATAAGTTATTGCATTTTGAGAAGATATTAAAATGCACTTGCAACTTTTTTATTTTCTAGGAAATGTAATAACATGGTGCATTATGTAATAATACCTATTATTATTATTGTTTGTTTAACAATGAATTTATACAAGAGTGACTTCTGTTGTTTTTTATGCAATTTCCCTTAGAGCTATGTAGCCCAATAAATCTATGTATAATACTCCAAATATAACTTTAGTTGCCTATTTGAAGTTTGGAATTATATAGGCCAATAACAAACAAATAAGCTATGCTTTAGAATTGTTATTACATAATGTACCATGTTTTTCTATGTTTCTTTCTATGTTTTTCTACATTTTCTAGAGAATAAAAAAAGTTGCAAGTGCATTTTGTAATAATCTTCTCAAAATGTAATAACTTATTACATAATGCGGCAAAATGTATTACAAAATGCGTTGGGGCAGTTTATTACAAAATGCGGCTTTATTACAAAATGAAATGACAAAGTTATTACATTTTGGACGTTTATTACAAAATGCACCGTTATTACAAAATGCGGCTCAACACACCCTGATAAAAAAGGCTGGTTTGGACGATTGTGCCTGAATTACTTTACTTTTATTTCAGTGACTTTTCAAAAATGTGTGTGTTTAGTAGCCATACCAACGGGAGAGTCATTTGCAAGACCAGTGGTTAATTGAACCTTAAAATAATCAACTAATGTCTGGAATAAGCGCCTGGCAAGTTGAGGGGGAGAGGTCAAGGAGAGCAAACAGAGATGGAGAAGGAAGTAGTACGTACTTATTCCAGTGGGGAGTGAGAGATTATGATTATTATGATGTATAATGGACCAGCCAGTGCTGAAGTGGGAACAGCGGGAGAATCGGGACTGCGGCGTTGGGTTTTTCCCCCCAAGACATGGCTGCGCCAGTGCTTCTCCATACAGATCTGGGACGGTGGACAGTTTATCATCTAGCACAGCGGTCGGCAACCCAAAATGTTTTAGAGCCATATTGGACCAAAAACACAAAAAACAAATATGTCTGGAGCCGCAAAAAAATGAAAAGTCTTGTATCAGCCTTAGAATGAAGACAACACATGCTGCATGTTTCTATATTAGTTAGAACTGGGGGAAGATTTTTTTTTCATTATGCACTTCGATTTCAAGAAAAAAGTCGAAATGTTGAGAAAAAAGTCAAGATTTCGAGAAAAAAGTCGAAATGTCGAGATTAATGTTGAAGTACAATCTCGAGAAAAAAGTTGAGAAAAAAGTTGAGAAAAAAGTGGAAATGTCGAGATTAAAAAAGGAAAAAAGAAGAAAAAGGAAAAAAAGAAAAAAAGAGAAGTAAAAAAAAAGAAAAAAGGGAGAAAAAAAGAAAATAAGAAAAAAAGGAAAAAAAGGAAAAAAAGGTCAAATATTTTTGAAAAATCTCCAGGGAGCCACTAGGGCGGCGCTAAAGAGCTGCATGCGGCTCTAGAGCCGCGGGTTGCAGAGCCCTGATCTAGCACTTGTGGCACCTGTATTACCTGCTACACCTGTGACATCATCAGCTCAGCCGTTGCCAGGTTACAGGAACATCCACCGTGATCTCTAGAGGCTTCTATATTTTGTTTATTTTGATTTCATGTATTATTATTTATCAATGATCTACATCTTAGTAGTAATTTACACTATAACATCATCTGATATTACTTTCTTGGGGTTAATAAAGTATTATTTCATTCAATTCAACTCAATCTAAAGAGTGGAAAACATCACATTTCATTGCTGTTAGACAGAATGATTGATTGCTGATTTACTTTTGCATCAGATCATTTAAGGGATCCAGTCACTTTAATTGCCTGATTTAAGATTGATGAGACACCAGTCACTTATACTGTAAGTATCTCACAAAAGTCCACTTCCAAACAAGAATTATATATATAATGCTTATAAATATGGGTTATTTTGCAAACAGCAGTCGTATGTTAGGATGGCTTCTTTGCTTTGCTGTTGTTGGGGTTTTATTGGAAATTAGACTTTAGGAAGTGGACAAGCATTATTTTTTCAAAACGTTTACATGATGCTTTGTTCTGATACTTTGCTTACATTACGTTTTACATTTGCTAGAAAAACTTGTTCCTCTTACTTTCATTGTCATTTCTATATAATTGGGGTAAGAACCTTTTCAGAATTAAAGACTGTGGCAGAAATAAGGCGTGTAAATGATCACATCTCCATTGAGTTATCCGGTAGACCCGCCTGCTTCCAGGAAGGACTTCCTGCAGTCACACCGGCGTGATGAACACGTCGGGAGACAGAGTGTGATTCACCGTCCTTAATAAGGACACGTCGACAGCGCTGAGGATCGATAGGACGACCTCACGGTTGGGGAACGACCTCCTTTACCCACTGAGCTCACTAGGTAGTGGCTGACGACAGAAAAGACAAACAGTGGACGCAGTAAAACTGTGTATGGACAATTCTGTATTTGTAATGAAATTTAAGAGTTTCACACATCTCACGCCTGGCGTTTGTTGGCAGTAAAACTACTGGCAAAGAATTATAACTAGGGATGGGTGGTATGGACTAAAAAATGTATCACGATCATTTCTGGCATTTATCCCGATAACGATAAAAATGACAATTAAAAAAAATACCAATTCAACTCCATCTTTTTCTCAGATCCGCCATGTTTGTTACACAAAAACGTCAATGGGAATTTATCCCCTTCCTTCCTTCCTTCCTTCCTTCCTTCCTTCCTTCCTTCCTTCCTTCCTTCCTTCCTTCCTTCCTTCCTTCCTTCCTTCCTTCCTTCCTTCCTTCCTTCCTTCCTTCCTTCCTTCCTTCCTTCCTTCCTTCCTTCCTTCCTTCCTTCCTTCCTTCCTTCCTTCCTTCCTTCCTTCCTTCCTAGTTCCCTTCCTTCCTTCTTCCCTTCCTTGTTCCCTTCCTTCCTTCCTTCCTCCCTCCCTCCCTTCCTCCCTCCCTCCCTCCCTTCCTTCTTTCCTCCCTCCCTTCCTTCCTTCCTCCCTCCCTTCCTTCCTTCCTTCTTCCCTCCCTTCCTTCCTTCCTTCTTCCCTCCCTTCCTTCCTTCTTCCCTCCCTTCCTTACTTCTTCCCTTCCTTGTTCCCTTCCTTCCTTCTTCCCTCCCTTCCTTCCTTCCTTCTTCCCTTCCTTCCTTGCTTCTTCACTTCCTCAAGTCGTTCCTTCCTTCTTCCTTTCCCTTATTCCTTTCCTTCTTTCCTTCTTCCCTTCCTTCCTTCCTCCCTCCCTTCCTCCCTTCTTTCCTTGCTTCCTTACTTCCTCACTTCATTCCTTCCTTCTTCCCTTCCTTCCTTCCTTCTTCCCTTCCTTCCTTCCTCCATTCTTTCCTCCCTTCCTTCCTCCCTCCCTCCCTTCCTCCCTTCTTTCCTTGCTTCTTCACTTCCTCACTTCGTTCCTTCCTTGCTTCTTCACTTCCTCACTTCGTTCCTTCCTTCTTCCCTTCCTTCCTTCCTTCTTCCCTTCCTTCCTTCCTCCATTCTTTCCTCCCTTCCTTCCTCCCTCCCTCCCTTCCTCCCTTCTTTCCTTGCTTCCTTGCTTCTTCACTTCCTCACTTCATTCCTTCCTTCTTCCCTTCCTTCCTTCCTTCTTCACTTCCTTCCTCCCTCCCTCCCTCCCTTCTTCCCTTCCTCCCTTCCTTCACGTTTGTTGTGAGTGGATTTAACGCACAACGAGGGGGGGAATGTCCGTGGGGAATGTTTTTGACGGTTTATCGTGAACCTAATCATAACCAACCAATAAACTATCCTATTACCAACGTTCAAGGTGTTACATTCACTCACTAGTGGTTGTAACATTACTAAATCCTCAAATTTCTCCACCAATGGTGCAATGGTAAACGGACTCGTCCAGAACGCTGAGAAAATAGAAAAAGAAAAAGAAAACCCACCAGCACAACAAGTCCCACGCACAACTAACCTTTTATCACAGAGAGTAATGACACAACGACCTCCGGGGTCAAAGGGCAGACCTTCCCAGGACCAGGACCAAAGGCCGAGGAACGTGGGTAGTGTGTGTGGGCGTCTCCATGTGTGCACATGTATCATAACTGCTGACTGTTAAACAGCCGATTGAGATGAATCGTCCCCGGAGTGGGAAGTTCATCGATGGCACTAGGCGGAGGTTTTCATCCCTACCAGCTGGCTTTAATGAGACCCAGACGGGCACGACAACACAGGGCCGCCGCAAGGGGTGTGCGAACCGTGCGACCGCACGGGCCTCGCGCCCCAAGGGGCCTCGCGCTATGGGCCGTTTTTTTTTTTTTTCAAATTTTTTTTTTTTTCAAAATTTTTTTTTTCGTTTTTTCCCTTATAAATAACAACAGTCACGTTCCATTAAAGACCTAAATGTGTACTAGTCTGTGCATATCAATAAATATATGTGCAATGATGCGCGTGTCTGTTGTTCAATACAACTGATCAGACCAAGCGCAGACACAAGCTGCTCTGATCCAGACGGTGGAGTGTGGAACAAACTGTCACACAATGTCGAGAGAACGAGACAGAATCAGGAAATTTCCATCAGGGGATGAAAAATGAAAAAAACTAAAGAAAATGTTAGAGTTTAATGCCTCTCTGAAAGGCTTGTTTGATAAATTTGTTACAAAAATCACCGATCCGACCGGGTCTCAAGCAGCCGTGGGGCCCCGCGTCGAGGCAAGCCAAATGATGATGAGGCAGGGGAAGGTATCCAGTATTTTGATAATTGGAGAGTTAAAATTGCGCTTATAGACACCCGATCCGATCTGAAAAACCCCCAAAATTTCGCGCAAGGGCCCCCCCCAGCCATTTCGCACAGGGCCTCGCAAATCTCCCAGGCGGCTCTGCGACAACATTTACATCTCTTTTGCAATTCTTTCAAAAGAGATGTGTATTCAGAGACGTTTTAACAGACAGAATTGTCAAAAGAATACTAGTTTATTGTAAACTAATTTATTATTTCCGGGGAGAACAAGGGCCATGTTTCCATTAGGACACTCTCAGATAAGAAAAGTTAATCTCAGAAAACGTCTATCAAAGGGATTTGAGGAAGTAATAAACCCATGAAAAGGGTGAAATCCTGATAGAAGCATGAAAAATCACTTTCTTTTCTTCTCCCTGACACCTCGAGCCCCTCAGCCTTTGTTGAAGACATCCCCGTCGACAACCCCACTTCACTGCCAGCTCCACTGGAGAGCGACAGGAGTAACATCTGCTGGCTCAGAAATTGATTAATTGGCTGATTATGTGCCTGCAGTGTAAACTGATAGATTGATCATTCCTGGGCTGGACTTGCCTTCATGTGGAGCCCTGGGGATCGAACCTCTGGAGGTCCCCGCTCATCTGTCATGTCCAACACACGGTGGAAGATAATGGAAAACTGAGAATCCGTGGGTTCATTACCGAGACACTGGGCAGGCGTGCTGGGCAGAAGTCTCAGGCGAAACACACACTGGGAGCATCTTTTGGCAACAATGGATTGTGTGGACAATAAGGCTAAACTGACTTATGCCTCTCAGTCAAATCAACAGCATCGTGACACATATGGCACTTTTCCACCAGTACCTTTTCCACTACAATCCAGTACCTGGAGCAGGAGTAGGTGAGGTTAGACCAGGGGTGTCAAACTCATTTTGCTTGGCGGGCCGGATTTGACCAATTTTTTTCTCGTGGGCCGCACGCTCAAAATAACAAAAACGGTGCGGAAAATCTTTTCTCTAATTCTTTTTTTTTTTTTACTATTATTATCTGATCCAATATCAGATTAGTTCATTTTAAAGGAAATATGCACTTTGTTTACACTCTAATTATGTGAAATATATTTCTTCAGGATCTTTTCTTGAAATTTCTTGTTTTTCTTCAAATTATGTAAGATACTTTTAATATCATTTTACAAAGATAAACAGAAACAAGTATGTTTTTTTTATATTTCACTTCTTTATAGTAAATTTAATTAAAAGCTAAATCTTTCTTATTACATCCGAGAGTGTTTCTTTGTGATTTAGAGATTTTTCCAGTACAATTAAGTGCATTTATTTAAAAATTGGCGTGGATATTTACACCAGTGTGCCGAAAAAGTCAGCACTTCTCTTTTAACTGTTTTACTTTGTCACTATCCTCGTATTCAAAACTGAAATTCTCCGAATAAATATCTTCTACCATCTTTTTTAGCAGTGATATTTTTCCTGCGAAAATATATAATAGTAGTCGGTTAATAAAAATAAACGACCGTCTGCAAAGAAATAAAATCGTCAAATGCATTCTAGAAAAATAAAAAAATGTCGAAAACTGCTCTCTTTGTGGAATAACGATGGATTTGTAGAATAAATATATTATCGGATATGCTGCGATTCATGGCAATTATTTATGCCTTCCTTTTTAGTAAATTAACATTTTGTTTTTTTGCGTTGGAAACTTCTCGTGGGGCCGCATGAAAATCTCTCTCGGGCCGCACATTTGACACCCCTGGGTTAGAGCGAAGCTGCTGTGACGTACTTTTGATTGTGTGACACAAACGAAGAAGAAGAAGAAAACGACACCAAAGATGTAGAACCTCAAGATGGTATTTGTGCTGATTGGTCTAGGGCTTGTGTTCAATATCATATAGATCAGTGCTTCTCAATCCTGGTCCTCGAGCCCCCCCTATCCTGCATGTTTTAGATGTTTCCCTGCACCAACACACCTGATTCTAATTAAAGGTCCTCATTAGCTTGTCACCAAGGTCTGCACAACTCTGTTGATGACACAGGTACTTGTATCACGGTGTGCTGAAGCAGGAAACATCTAAAACATGCAGGACAGGGGCCCACGAGGACCAGGATTGAGGATCACTTAGGCCCCGTTTACACATAGCAGCCAGGTATTTACAAAAACTGATATTTCCCCCTCTACGTTTTGAAAAATTCCAACGTTTACACGAGATCGTTTTCAAAATCTCTTCGTTTACACGAATCCGCATGAAAACGCTGTTAACGTCATGGCAGCCAATCAGAATCCTGGAAAAAACATCAACAAATGACACGTGTAACTTCCAGTTAAGGCTGATTTATGGTTCCGCGTTACACCAACGCAGAGCCTACGGCGTAGGGTACGCGGCGACGCACGGCGTACGGCGCGCATCGCCGCGTACCCTACGCCGTAGGATCTGCGTCGATTGAACACGGGACCATAATTCAGGCTTTACTTCCAAGACGGAACGAGATCTTTCGTTTGGAGTGACAGAGAAGTGGAGTTACTTTTAAGTGTGACTTTAGAATATAAAACAGGTAAAATACAAGAAAATATTGACGGTGGCCAAACTAATTGTAAACACAGGTCGCACACATGACGCTGGTGACGTTTCTGTTGCATAATGTGACGTTCTGAATCCTAAATGTCCGTTTTCCTCGTGTTTAGACGCAAACGTGAAAACAGAGTTTTTGAAAATCTCCACTTTGGCCGGAGTTTTCAGAAATGATCGTTTTTGGTGACCGTTTTCGTGTAAACGAACGGCCAAAACGCATGAAAACGCCTCCGTTTTTGCTCCGTGTAAACGGGGCCTCAGTTCCTTCTGCTAGACCAGTTCAACAAGGTTTGCAGACCAACTCTTTGCATGAATCCTCTTCAAATTTAAACTAAACAATCAACCAACGAGTTTCACGCGAGGTCACGACATATCCTTCTGAAACTAAACACCCCTGAGCGTCTTGTTTGCACAGATTACTTTGGTAATACTGTATTTGACCCAGTCTTTGTACGTTTTGACCGTATAGAAACGTAATTCTCGTCAGTTGTGTGAAATAAGACCTGGAAACAGGCATTGTGGCATAGAGTTGTCAAATTGGTTTAATTCACCGTACGAATTGTTACAGATTACTTTTGTTATACTGGACCTCAAGGCAGAACCTTGGAAAGGTAAATTACGTTGTCAAGGAGACAGCGTTTCCTTTGGGTCGAGCTGACAGTTTTAGGTTTTAGGATGAAAGAAAAGGAAGATGTTCCCCTTCATCCAAAGACAGAACGAGCCAGATGTGCAGCGAGAAACACAAACAATGTGGCCGGGCCAGGATCAACGACACTGAGACCTCCAGGGAAAATAGCAGTTGTGAAAGCTGGCATCACTTGAGAAAATTGATAACTTAACGTTTAACCACACCAGTTCTAGATTATATACAATCAACTCTGTCGTAATTGCCGCTTTGATTTCTTTCAACAGTGAGAGTAAAAGCGACACAAAAGAGCAGAACGGCAGCGGATGAAAACAAGTGTAAAGACCACCGACATGTATCGAGTCAGATGCAAAAGCAACGGCAGAAAATTCCTTCACCTGACAGCAGAGGACACGCTGAGAGACCTGAAAGTGAGAAGAGCCATATTGCCTTCGGGACAACAGATGCCTCTCGGGAGATAAGATAATGGCCGTGTGAGAATCGGTGTGGTAGAGACAAGAGGGGGAACAACCTACGGCAAGAAGAAGGTGAGAGGAAAGACAATAGGGGACACCATGCAGGGAAGGGAAAGCGGCAGCCACGGGATGTTTCTGACATTGGACCTCGTGGATAAACCGTGTGGCATGTGGCATGTGCCTGCGGCTCCCGGCTTCTTACACGAATCCGTGTTTCGGAGCATCAGAGTGCAGGTGTAAGTGGTTGAAAGCTTTGGCGATGATGACTGGACGTACTGTATATTATGCGTGCCCATGCTGGGTGTTAATGCATATTCATCCCCCCACCGGCAGGTGGTCTTTGCAGGCGTGAGGAGGAGACCCCCCTCCCGCCTCGTCTCCTGTCTGTCAAGTCCTTGCCGGCAGGATTGCACTCACTTTTAATCCACTGACCTCTTTATGCGCCGGTATCCTAGTGCTTTACCTTCCACCTACCTTCCAGACAGTCAGTAAAAGGTCTCAGTGGAAAACTTTAGAGCAGGGGTGTCAAATGTGCGGCCCGAGAGAGATTTTCATGCGGCCCGCGAGAAGTTTCAAACGCAAAAATCCGAAATGTTAATTTACTAAAAAGGAAGGCATAAATAATTGCCATGAATCGCAGCATATCCGATAATATATTTCTTCTACAAATCCATCGTTATTCCACAAAGAGAGCAGTTTGAGGTTTGTTTAGTTTTCTAGAATGCATTTGCCGATTTTATTTCTTTGTAGACGGTCGTTTATTTTTATTAACTGACTATTGTTATATATTTTCATAGGAAAAATATCACTGCTAAAAAAGATGATAGAAGATATTTATTTGGAGAATTTCAGTTTTGAATACGAGGATAGTGACAAAGTAAAACAGTTAAAAAAGAAGTGCTGACTTTTTCGGCACACTGGCGTAAATATCTGCGCCAATTTTTTAAAATAAATACACTTAATTGTACTGGAAAAATCTCTAAATCACAAAGAAACACTCGGATGTAATAAGAAAGATTTTGCTTTTAATTAAATTTCCTATAAAAAAGCGAAATATAAAAAAAAAAATACTTGTTTCTGTTTATCTTTGTAAAAAGATATTAAAAGTATCTTACATAATTTGAAAAAAAACGAGAAATTTCAAGAAAAGATCCTGAAGAAATATATTTTACATAATTAGAGTGTAAACAAAGTGCATATTTCCTTTAAAATTAACTAAACTGATATTGGATTAGATAACAATAGTAAAAAAAAAAAAGAATTAGAAAAAACATTTTCCGCACTGTTTTTGTTATTTTGAGCGTGCGGCCCACGAGAAAAAAATTGGTCAAATCCGGCCCGTCAAGAAAAATGAGTTTGACACCCCTGCTTTAGAGGCTGTGTGGGGACATTTTTTGTGAATGGTGTGTTGCACGTGCACAGAACTGTCCAGATATAATATTCAGGCTTTGGTTATTACCCTGGAGCAGAGGTGGTAGTAACGAGTTACATTTACTCCGTTACATTTACTTGAGTAAGTTTTGGGAAATGTTGTACTTTTAGGAGTAGTTTTGAATCACTATACTTTTTACTTTTACTTGAGTAGATTTGTGAAGAAGAAACTGTTCCTCTTACTCCGCTACATTAGGCCACGTTGAGCTGTTACTTTTCTTTTATCCCTTTTATCCACGTACGCGTCAATCTCATGACATCACTGGGTGATTCTTTGGGAAAAATGTTTGTTTTTGCATGTTTTGTCACATTTACACAGACTCAAACACACACAGAGTTTCTATGAGTTCATGTTTGTTCTAGTTCTGCTGGTTAAAAAAGAGAAGTACAAAGGCTTGAAATTTTGTGCTACTTGTGCTTAATTTTTTTTTTTTATTCTGTTATTATTTTATTATTTATTAAAGTACTTGAATTCACTTTAAGATTATTTTAATTTAAGCTATTTTTTATTTTTTATCCATTTTAATTTATTTTATTGATTTAATTTGCCTGAAGATGATTATTTTGTACTTTTGTCTGTTTGAATGGTTGTGTTAAAAAAATAAATCAGACGTTACTCAACAGTTACTCAGTACTTCAGTAGTTTTTTCACAAAGTACTTTTTTACTTTTACTCAAGTAATTATTTGGATGACTACTTTTTACTTTTACTTGAGTCATATTATTCTGAAGTAACAGTACTTTTACTTGAGTACAATTTTTGGCTCCTCTGCCCTGGATAGACATGAGAAACAAATAAATGGCAATGCGTTCAATACATTCCAAAATAATTCCCCTTCCTGTTAAAGTTGGACTTTATGCTCCATTTTCAGCAGTTGTAAGTGTTGTTTGAGCTCAGATCGTCTCCTTAATCAATATCTCTTTCTAAATCGTCTGCTCTTTTCGCTTGCCTGCTTCATCCCGATTTTCCGATGTTCTCCTCTCTATCGACTCCCTTCTGATCGTTCCCTCTTTGTGTTTACGTTCGTTCCAACGGTTAATCTAAATTACTCTCCCAAGTACCGTTATCTCATCCGACTGTTCAATTCCATAGTACCTCATTAATACCACTCACCTGTCAAAACAGGAAGGAAAACAAAGAGAAAAAGATCAATACATTTAAAAGGGACTGAAAATACTCAACTTATCACACTTTCAAATTATCTATTGGACTGAGCCGCATATGCATCTAAAAAGCCAATTCAGAATGAACTCATTAAGTTTTCCTTCTTAAACGATGTAATTGGATACACCTGAGAGATGAACTATCAACATGGTAAAGTAAAATAAGAAATCATTCCAAAACACTTAATGAAACTTTAAAAAGCAAGTGGGCAGTGACTATAAAATTTGCAGTTATAGTGCAATTAATTACTTTTTATACAGATTTATGTACACCATAAACCTGCAGAAAATAGACAAATGGAAAACTAAATGTAATTTAAGAGGTTTTTTTTTTTTTACTGGAGATTTACTGAAGTCAAATACTTTTGAAACTCTTTTTTTTCACCACAATTTTAAGTCGGCTGTAAACCAGAGATCTTAAATATTCTTGCATGTACGTGCGTTTACATCAGGGTTACTGAGATAGGTTTTATTTAGTTTACACAACTCTCTTCATAATAACACACACAGACACTAGGGATGGGCGGTATGGACTAAAAAATGTATCACGGTAATTTCTGGCATTTATCCCGATAACGATAAAAATTACGATAAAAAAAAACCAATTCAACTCCATCTTTGTAACTATAAATCTATCTCACTCTCAGATCCGCCATGTTTGTTACACAAAAACAGGTTCATTTCCTTCCTTCCTTCCTTCCTTCCTTCCTTCCTTCCTTCCTTCCTTCCTTCCTTCCTTCCTTCCTTCCTTCCTTCCTTCCTTCCTTCCTTCCTTCCTTCCTTCCTTCCTTCCTTCCTTCCTTCCTTCCTTCCTTCCTTCCTTCCTTCCTCTTTTCTCCTTTCCTTCCTCCTTTCCTTGTTTCCTTCCTTCCTTCCTTCCTTCCATGTTTTCTCCCTTCCTTCCTTCCTTGATTTCTCCCTTCCTTCCTTGATTGATTTCTCCTTTCCTTCCTTCCTTCCTTGTTTTCTCCCTTCCTTCCTTCCTTCCTTGTTTTCTCCCTTCCTTCCTTCCTTCCTTCCTTGTTTTCTCCCTTCCTTCCTTCCTTCCTTGTTTCCTTCCTTCCTTCCTTCCTTCCTTGTTTTCTCCCTTCCTTCTCCCTTCCTCCTTCCTTCCTTCCTTCCTTCCTTCCGCTCTCTCCTTCCTTCTTTCCGTGTTTTCTCCCTTCCTTCCTTCCTTCCTTGTTTTCTCCCTTCCTTCCTTCCTTGATTTCTCTCTTCCTTCCTTCCTTGTTTTCTCCCTTCCTTCCTTCCTTGTTTTCTCCCTTCCTTCCTTCCTTGTTTTCTCCCTTCCTTCCTTCCTTGTTTTCTCCCTTCCTTCCTTCCTTGTTTTCTCCCTTCCTTCCTTCCTTCCTTGTTTTCTCCCTTCCTTCCTTCCTTGTTTTCTCCCTTCCTTCCTTCCTTGTTTTCTCCCTTCCTTCCTTCCTTGTTTCCTTCCTTCCTTGTTTCCTCCCTCCCTCCCTTCCAAAAATCAGCTTTGCATTAAAACGTCATCAACGGGAATTTATCGTTTCTTATCGTGAGGAATTTTTTTGACGGTATATTGTGAACGGTAAAATATCACCCATTCCTAACAGACACACAGCTTTACAAAATGTTAGGAAGACATTAGGATAAGTATATGCATAAAACACTCTCCACTGCTCCATGAAGTTGAAGTACTAAAGTGACTAGATAAGCTCTGCTGACAGGAAAAGGCTGTCTTGAAACAGGTATCCTTCCATCAGTGGAAGTGCTGCCATATCCCATCCCTGCTGCTGGGAGCTTGCAGTGCCAATTACCTGACAGGGTGAGTGCCTGCTGCAGATTGCAGCCACAGGCCCTGCAAATTAAAGCCAAACACCCAGTCTAATCCTAATAGAGCATGGTATGTGGGCATTTTACCCTTGGCAGGGGTGCAGCACTGATGGTACCGTGTTAAATGGGAAATGGTTAAATGGAGAGCCTTAAAGACAAAGCGAAGGGAAAAATAAAAGAAAAGAGTGTAAAAAAAAAAAAAAAAAGCACTCAAATGTCTGAAAATTGGTACGAATATTTGGTGATGTCTTTTTCATTTATAAAACAGACACAAATAATTATATATGTATATATTATATATGCTCAATTACCTAAAGCAAATTTAAAGAAAACCACTTAGCAGTCAATGACTCTACAGGACTGTCTCAGAAAATTTTAATATTGTGATAAAAGTTCTTTATTTTCTGTAATGCAATTAAAAAAACAAAAGATTAAGATTCCCAGAATATTCTAATTTTTTTAGATGGGATATTTGAGTTTTCTTAAACTGTAAGCCCTTATCAGCAATATTAAATATAAAATGCTTGCAATATTTCAGTTGATTTGTAATGAATCCAGAATGTATGACTTTTGTTTTTTAAATTGCATTACAGAAAATCACAATATTCAAATTTTCTGAGACAGTCCTGTAATATTCATGTTTTTTTTTTAAATTTCATGTAAAAAATGTTTACAGTCTGACAAAAATGGCATCTGGAGGGAGGCGTACAGTCATGCAAAAAAGAAAGTACAACCTCTTTCTTCAAGATTTTATGTCAGCATCTTATGTTTTAAAAAAAAAACTAAATAAAAACAATTTTGTCTCCTTCAGGTCTAAATATTTGGTACATATAAGTTCAGTGTGACAGCACTTGAGATTTGATATAATTTGCCAGAGGTTAATGTCATACAGAAAACAAAAACAATGGCTTCTGCATTCTTTTTTAGTTGTTATGTAATTATTTATATGAGCGTAATAAATCCTGTTATTCATCTGATGGTGTTAATTTAATCAGCCATCAGATGCTCCACCAGATTAACTCTAATTAATAACTTTTATAGTCTTTTGCTGCCAAACGCCTTGATGTTTTTAAAAGAAAATAATGTATTGCCGGCATGAAGTTCAAAATAAAAAACATTTCTGCAAGGAGCAAATTCTGAACACTAATGCAAACAATTTGACATTTGACAGTTTGACATTTTTGCATGTCGTCTTTGTAGCGTTTTCAGAAATAAAAGCTATTTGTGTTCTATTTTAATCTATATCTTCCACGGCATATCTGAAAGATTCTCATTATTTGAAAAAACTAATCCAATCAACTTCAACGCTTCAAAAATCATCAAACTTTCTTCAATTTCGGACATCTTACCGGTATTATTCTACCACCTTCAAGGACTGTCGTTAAAAGTATGAGCAAATTTGTCACAGGGTTTTTTTTTTTATACACAGAAGGTCCTTTTTCTGCACCCATCTCCTCTCATATGTTCCCATATACAGTAAAACAAGTTATTTACGGATAAAGTTTTCATTCCATCATTTTTCCTCAAACCACCAACAGGTTTTTAAACCCTGCAAGTCTTCTTTAAACCTGGTAAATTAAACTGTTGGGCCATTATCAGCCGTGGCCACTCGTCCGTGTCCAACATGCAACAGCGCACTACTGACGTACACAAGAGTCTCCAATATGAAAAGAAGAAAATAAAATAAAAAAAGCAGGACATTTGCTGGAGACGGCAGTCTTGTGAGGGCTAGAGCGGAGGGGGGGCCGTGTGGCATTGAAAATGTTAAGCTTCACCAAAAGTAATTTTCAAGGCAGCCAAGCATCAAATCGAACACAGTTTAAGGAGAGAAGGTACTGATTTTCTCCCAGCCCTGTCAGAGGATGAACATTATGTATGTACGTGAGCACGTGTGCGTGTGTGTTTGTGAGTAGGAAGCAAACAAATATTCTTGGTACGCTGCATTATCCCCCACTGTGCACGAAGAGGTGGTGGAAAAATCACAGAACATTACATTACTGGCTACGTGTGTGTGTGTGTGTGTGTGTGTGTGTGTGTGTGTGTGTGTGTGTGTGTGTGTCAATGAGAGAGAGATGGAGGATGAAATGCAACGACAGAAACACGTGAAACGACGACAGGGTTGACGTACAGAACAAAGAGCGGGACAGAATACGGACATGTGCTGTTCTGATTGAGCCTCATTTCCCTGCGAGTGGCAACATCTCTGAGCCCTGCATTTAGCCTCAAGCTAAAGTGAGGAATACATTTGAAATACTTTGACCGAGACAAAGCAGTGGCATGCAAAAGTTGGGTAAACAATGCTGGAATTGATAGATTATTCAACTGCTTTTTCCTTTTCTTTTTTTTTTGCCCTTACTTTAAAAAGTAAATAAAAAAGTGAATACAAATTTTCCGATGTATATTCATTGGATCGGAGAAGTTATGGTCATCTTAAATTGGAAAAGATAAGATATACTGTCAGGGGAGCCACTCAGAATTTGGCAACCTTTTTGGACCTTTGTTGAGGATATGAATGCAGTTAGCATTGCCATGTAACTATTATCTGTAATTTTTTCCTTTCTCTTGCTCTTTTTCTTTTATGGTGATTTGGCTGTGCAATGTGTGTGTTTTCTGTCTGGTACTGGTGGGGGGGTGTTATATTCGTTCCTTTGGGGTTACTATGTTTGTATGTTTTTTTTGGTTTGTCTGCCATTTGGAAATTAATTTAAAAAAAAACCTTGATTGGGCCGCTCGGTGGTGCAGTGGGTTAAGCAGCGGCTCATATACTGAGGTTTGAATCCCGGCTTGTGTACCTTTGCTGCATGTCATCCCCATTCTCTCTACCCCTTTCCTGTCTGCAACTTGAATAAAGAGCCCAAAAAAAACTTTAAAAAAAATAAAAATAAAAAAACGATCAAAGGAAAGTCAATAAAAATTGGATTTTTCAGGGTTCGATCAGGCAGTCGGCAAGAAAACCAGCTGATTTCCGGTCATCAGACAATGGATGGTGCATCCCTAATTAAAAAACAATCTAACTGTTGTTCACTTACTAAACCACACATAAATAAAACCAGGGGTACCTTGTTTGCGAGGGAAAAGATGGCAAACGTCTCAAAGTCTCAAAGCAAACAAGACATAAATGAAAAAACCTCAGTTTCCTTCTGCTACTTGTCTCACCGGCAGAAACTACGGGAGCTTTCACATCTGTCCCGTTTGGAGCAGTTGTTCTGAAACAGGGAGCGTTTCCCCCTAAAGATCGATTCGTTTGGTACATGTGAACACAGCAATCGCGCTCGGAAACGGCACAAAACAAGCGAGACCTCCAAGGAGAGGTTAGGGTAAGGTTCTCGGCTCGCTTCCATTCCAGACCTGAAGCGGTGCGTTTTTTTTTTAATTTGCAGTGAGAACATAATCGACACAGCAACCGACACAACTCCATTCATTGTGTATGTGCGACCGCGACGCAAGGAGAAGAGTCGGCGCAGCCTCCACCTCCTTCTCTCCTATTGGACGTGCCGAGATGTCGTCCCAGCGCGGCACGGTGAAATTCAAAAATGTTCAATTCGGGCAGGGTTTGCGCAGCAAGGGGCTTGTTGTTTTTCCTGCGGTACGGAAGAGGAAACTCCTTCCGCGTTCATTTGACCAATCAGAGAACAGCTGGTTCAAGCATGGCATTTGTTAACAGCTTTGAACCGCTACAGACGGCTGCCTTGTGAACACAAACCCCACGAACGAGAAACAAAACAACTGTATCGATTTAGCCCATGAATCGGAACAAAACAAACGGGCCACAGGTGTGAAAGCACCCCAAGATTCAGTCGTGTATTTTAAGGCCCCGTTTACACAGAGCAAAAACTGTGATGTTTTCATGCGTTTTGGCCGTTCGTTTACACGAAAATGAAGCTCAAAGTCGCCAAAAACCATCATTTCTGAAAACTCTGAAAACGCCAAAGTGGAGATTTTCAAAAACTCCGTCTTCACGTTTGCTTGTAAACGGAGGGAAACGGAGATTTAGGCTTCAGAACGTCACATTATGTGACAGAAATGTCACCAGCGTCATTAGTGCCACCTTTGTTTACAATTTGTTTGGCCACCGTCAATATTTTCTTGTATTTTAACTGTTTTATATTCTAAAGTCAAACTTAAAAGTAACTCCACTTCTCTGTCACTCCAAACCAAAGACTCTCGTTCATCTTGGAAGTAACTGGCCGTCAAGGCTGATTTATGGTTCCGCGTTACACCAACAAAGAGCCTACGGCGTAGGGTACGCGGCGACGCGCACCGTACGTAGGCTACGCCGTCGATTTAACGCGGAACCATATTATTCAGGCTTCACACATGTCATTTGTTGACGTTTTTTTCCAGGATTCTGATTGGCTAGCATGACTTTATCTTCTCGTTACACTGCCCCCTGCAGGTTTGGATGCTCATAGCACCTTAACAGATATTTATGCGGGTTTGTGTAAACAAGGGTATTTTTCAAAACGTAGAGGGGGAAATATCCGTTTTTGTAAATACCCAGCTATGGGTACAGAGCCGACTGGGAGATTTGCGAGGCCCTGTGCGAAATGGCTGGGGGGGGCCCCCACGAAATTTTGGGGGTTTTTCGGGTCGGATCGGGTGTCTATATGCGCAATTTTAACTCTCCAATTAGCAAAATACTGGATACCTTCCCCTGCCTCATCATCATTTGGCTTGCCTCGATGCGGGGCCCCACGGCTGCTTGAGACCCGGTTGGATCGGTGATTTTTGTAACAAATTTATCAAACGAGCCTTTCAGAGAGGCATTAAACTCTTCCATTTTCTTTAGTTTTTTTCATTTTTCATCCCCTGATGGAAATTTCCTGATTCTGTCTTGTTCTCTCGACATTGTGTGACAGTTTGTTCCAACTCCACCCGTCTGGATCAGAGCACCTTGTGTCTGCGCTTGGTCTGATCAGTTGTATTGAACAACAGACACACGCATCATTGCACATATATTTATTGATATGCACAGACTAGTACACATTTAGGTCTGTAATGGAACGTGACTGTTGATATCTATAAGGGAAAAAACGAAAAAAAAAAAATTGAAAAAAAAAAAAAAAAACGGCCCATAGCGCGAGGCCCCGTGCGGTCGCACGGTTCGCACACCCCTTGCGGCGGCTCTGTATGTGTAAACGTGGCCTAAATCTCGCTGTGCTGTTCTTCTGAACTTGAGCTAAACTACGAAGCAGTGCGAGTGCTAATGTGAGACCCGCCCTAGCTACAACTGCCTACTCTCATGGGATTTCATCAGGTCCCGTGGGATCAATGGGATCCTGTTTCCCAAAGCTGCACGGTTAAGTAAACTGGGGACTGATGGTTTGCCAACATCTCGGTTGGTGGGATTGTACTTTGCAGTGATCCTGTTGAACTTCCCGTTCGAGTTCTGCCCAATGTTTCCTTTGGTTTTCATCAGCAACAAGTTGAGCTGCAACCTGTCGTACAAATGATCCTCAAACCTCAACTTAAACCAGAACCTTACAGGCCTGTAGAGTTATACATGAACCTTCAGTGCCCTCAACTACCATTAACAAAGTCAGAGTAGTTGCTTTTGTAACAAGAAATGTTCATTTTGAAGAATGCAGCTTGTTTTTCTAGGTGTTTCACTGCACTATAATAAAAACACCATAACAATTAATTAAACCTCAACATGTTTCTGTGCTGTGAAGTTTTGCAGAACTCCCCCTTGATCTCAATGAGAACGTCCAACGCCCAAAATAAAATAAACAAGTAAATAAATGTAAGATTTAAGGGTTTTCGACAAGTTACCAACAGTACACAAAACCATTACTCCACCCAAACCAGCGTTGGGAGTTGCAGAAAGATTGATGGCTCTGGGTTTGATTGAAAAGTCTGCCTGCGGGTTAGAGCCTGTGTGTGCAGGAGCTATGACAGAAGCTACGGCCCGTGATTGATTGACCATTCGTCCAGTTTTGGTTCTGCAGGGAGAAGAATTGTTGAAAATCAGAAGAGAGGGCGGCGGCGGTCTGTGATTTCATTAAAATATAGATGTGTGGACAGATGGACCTGTGAATAGGAGTTGCACGACTACATGCCTTGCACATCTATATATCTTGAATCGTCAGCACTGGAAACACAAAATCTAAACTAGTTTTTCTCTGCTTTGTCTGCAACAGTTATCCACTAAATATAAGTGGATTTTCCCAAATGTTGTTTGTAAATGGGGACTAAAATGAGGTTTAATGAAAGATTGCAGTCCGTCTGAAAGCCGGTTGTCAATTATTTCAGAAAATGAGACTATGTCGTCTTCATTTGGCTGTAATTTAAAAAAAAAACAAAGCCCATAATTCAATTATAACCATTACTTCTTACACTTACAGGACTGTCTCAGAAAATTAGAATATTGTGATAAAGTCCTTTATTTTCTGTAATGCAAAAATGTCATACATTCTGGATTCATTACAAATCAACTGAAATATTGCAAGTCTTTTATTATTTTAATATTCATGGTTTACAGCTTAAGAAAACTCAAATATCCTATCTCAAAAAATTTGAATTTTCTGGGAATCTTAATCTTAAACTGTGAACCATAATCAGAAATATTAAAATAATAAAAGGCTTGCAATATTTCAGTTGATTTGTAATGAATCCAGAATGTATCACATTTTTGTTTTTTTTCCAATTGCATTACAGAAAATTACGACGGAGTATTAGGGCCAAACTAAGACAAAAAAAAAAAGGAAATTACGAGAATAAAGTCATAATATAATGAGAATAAAGTCATAATGTTGCGAGAATAAAGTCGTAATAGAATAAAGTCGTAATATTATGAGAATAAAGTCGTAACATTACGAGAATAAAGTCGTAATTAATTAGAATAAAGTCATAATATAATGAGAATAAAGTCATAATGTTGCGAGAATAAAGTCGTAATCGAATAAAGTCGTAATATTATGAGAATAAAGTCGTAAAACTATGAGAATAAAGTCGTAATTTATGAGAATAAAGTCGTAATATTATGAGAATATAATTTATGAGAACTCTAACAGGAAGATCAGTCTTCTCCCTGTGTTAAAATGAGGAATATTGAGCATCTTGTGAAGTTATATTTATATATGATATATTTAATATTACGACTTTATTCTCGTAATATTACGACTTTATTCTCGTAATTTTATGACTTTATTCTCGTAATTTTATAACTTTATTCTCGTAATTTCCATTTTTTTAGTTTGGCCCCAATACTCCGTCGTAGAAAATAAAGAACTTTATCACAATGTTCTAATTTTCTGAGACAGTCCTCTATAATAAAAATATAAGTTCCTGCAGAGACTGCATTTATTCTGATGTGCGACCAACTAACAAAGATATCCGTGCCTTTGTTTCCATTTTCTTCTCCCACTGAGTGGCAGGACACGTCGGAGCGCTGACGCCGAACATGTTCCCCACGGACAACAGATCCCAAGAAACCCAACATTACCGACGACAACAACAAACAACCCTGCCTTAAATTTCAATTACCGGTGGACTTGCTGGCCGGCTGCTGCCAGTCAATCTGTCGGGGAGGAAGGAGAAAAGACTGAGAGAGACGCATTCCCACGGACGGTTTAAAAACCATCAGCCACCCCGGGCGACATCACCAATTTATCTGTTTTTATACAATCTTTATAAAAAAAAAACGAGCAGTCCCACTGAGATTAAAATCTCAATAGAGCTTAAGCTTTGGAAGGTTTAATGGAGAGTGAACTCTAGTTACTAGATTGAAAGTAGAGTTGATGTTTAGTTGTAAAGAGGCTTACGGAGACACACTTCATAAATCAATAACATGAGATGGTCATTCCGTCTGGACTCCAGGGAGGGTCATCAAACCCTCTGAAAGAGCAATGATGAGTTTATAGCAGGAACAGGAGTCGGGGCCTGGACCGGGGCAGAATATAAAACTGGATCTCGAGTACAATGATCCAGATATTGATTAGAGGCCATCATGTTATTTATGTGAAAAGCAAACAGCAGTGGGCCAAGGGCAGACCCTGTGGCACTCCAAGGTCCAATCCCAATACACCCCCTACTTTCTACCACTAGCCCTAAAAATGAAGCCACAAACTTTAGGGTCCTTGTAATGTTCCCTAGGGATTGGGACTCCACTTGCTACGTCACTGCGTGGTTTACGTTCGGGTACGTAAGCGACTGCGTAGTTACGTTTGCACAAACGTCACACCATATCAGGAAGCCCAGAGATAAAAGCTGTTTTAATTTCCGCTGTAGCGCTGTTAATATGCCACTTTATTAAGTTTTAATATTTTTTTAGGCATAAAAGTAACCGTTAAGATCCCCAACCTGGGCTCAGTTTATCCAAATAACGCCTGTTAAGAAATTAGCTCCGATGTTTTCGGGGATGAGAAGAGCCGGCGGCGATTTATGGTTCTGCGTCAAATCGACGCGCATCGCATGGCGCGCGTCGCCGCGTACCCCACGCCGTAGGGTCTGCGTTGGTGTAACGCGGAACCATAAATCAGCCTTTATTCTGGCGAGATCTGAAGATACAAGTGAATATTATGAAAGTAAAATATATATTTCTCGCTAGAAATGTAATCAAAACGCATTTTTATGCAGAAACTATCTCAAAATATTGATTTTATTCACTAAAAAATAAGAAATGTCCACCATGTTTTTTTGTTTGATTCAGTCTGCAAATGATGACGTAAAGCATTCTGGGAAATTTTTCTGGCCCTCGGTCGGTGAGTCAGTATCTGAAATCCCTCGCTGTGAAGGGCTAGATTGATACACACTAGCCCTCGTTATGTCCACTACCCCTACATGCGAAGAGGAATTGGGACACCCCTACCCTCACGGGAACACGCAAAATGTAGGGGTAGTGCTGAAAAGTAGGACTAGGGGAGGATTGGGACTGGTCCATAGTCTGGTGATCAAGTAGCAGTAGGGTGACACAAAATGATCTTATTCTGTGGTGTAACCAGAGTAAAAATGAGGCTGCTTAAACTGTACCCCAGACATTGAGTTTTGTCAACCTTTACTGTTGGTTTCCGGTTTTATAGGGACCTAATGGCACTTTTCCACTAGTACCTACTCGGCTCTACTCTCAGCTCGGCTCGACTCAACCCGGCCAAGTTTCTTTTCCATAACAATTCAGAACCTGGAGCAGAAGTAGGAGGTTGGAGCGAAGCTGCTGTGACGTATTCGTGTGATCTAAACCAGAGGTTTTCAACTGGTTTTGTTCCAGGGACCACCATATAACCAAGAAGCAACTCGGGGACCACTGTTTGTTTTATTTTGCACCTTGCTTTTAAATAAGAGTATGGGCCTACGTATATAGGCTATTTATTTGCATCAGTGTCTATTTTTATTTGCACCTTTTTCTATAAAAGAACAAAACAAAAAACAGCCAATGAAAAATGAACAATAGGAAGCCAAGAGGGCTTATAATATTACAAAGTTCACTCCCACTCATTTCACATAATTTGGATGGGTAAATTATTCACAAAAAATGAATAATAAATGGAAAATAAATTGAGTCTAAAGAATAAATATATATTTTTTAAATTATTGTTTTCCATTTACAATTTCACGGACCACCTGCAATACCGCCACAGACCACCGGAGGGCCGTGGACCACCGGTTGACAATCCCTGATCTAAACAAAGAAGACAACAACACTAAAGATGTAGAATCTGGAGGAGATGATAAATGCGCTGCTGGGTCTGTGGCTTGTGTTCGATATCAAGTTAAAAAATCGGCGCTGCTGAAAAGTCAGCTGGAGCCGCGAGCAGCTATGAAGTGGCAAAATAGATGATACACAAATTCTACCCTGCAAAACAATATTTATCAAAATGTAAGAAGGGTATAGATATTAATTGTTCTTTTTGCCAAAGGCATCCTGAGACATATTCTCACGTATTCTGGTCATGTGAATTCACTTATAAATTCTGGAGGGACTTCCACAAGTATATTGTTGATTGTGTCTTTTCTGATTTTCATCTTAATTTTAAGAATGTTATTTTTGGTTTTCATAATTTTAAATCACAAAGATAGAGACGCTTTCTTTTTTATAAATCTGTCTTTATTTTTAGCTAAATTTCACATACACAAGTGAAAATTCATCCACAGAAAGCCTGAACTCCTTGTACTCAAAAAAGAACTTGATCAATATATAAGGATAATTTACTCATCAAAAAACACAAAGGCACAAAAGACCATCGGCATCTGTAAATCGCTGAATTTGTTTACATGAAACCTATTCTCGCACATTATGTTGTTTTTATTTTTATTTATCCTTTTAATTTACATTCAACTGTCTTGTCCTTTATATATTCTTTTGCTTATTTCTTTTCAATATGGTGTTCGAATCTCTGTATTTGTATGTTACCCTTGTTCTTAATTTTTCATTGTATTTAAAGATTTAAATAAAGAATTAAAAAAAAAAAAAAAACCTCTGCAGAATAGATACACAAAAAAGTATCTACTCGGCACGTTAGACCCCTAGTGGAAAAGCGCAAAAAAACCGAGCTGAGTGGAGTCGGGCTGAGTAGGTACTACTGTAAAAGCGCCATAAAAGTTCTCGATAGTCCGACAGACAGTGGGGTGAGCACAAGAGCAGGTCATTAACCCGTCATCTCGGAAGCTTTTGCCTGCTAACAAGTCTTAAACCAGCACTTCTGATCCACTTTGCTGACATCTGGCTGGAAGTCCTGCATTGCATCCATTAATAGGTCAGCTACATGTGCATTCTCTTTTTATTCTGCCCATAGAACCTTTTAAATTGGACCTTTGGGTATAAAAATGTCAATTACGGAAGCTTAAACTTTGGAATATGGTGACACTAGAAGTTATGAGCATGCTGGTAGTTTCCCTGAAAATATCCTTAAGTCATTTACGGATACTTGGCACATTTCTTTGGAACTGTGTTGACTTATTCACTTACTGTTTGCCTTTCTCTGCATTTTTGCATCCATCTGAAATATTTGACCTTCCATTTTTATCTTTTCAGTGCCTGTTAAAACCTTTTTGGCCCATTCTACTTGATATTTGTATGATGATAATGTGCCATTTAAAAAGGCCAAAACCTTCCCCTCGACGCACTAAGATTATAAAATCCAAAAAGAAATGAAGCCTGTGTGTTTTTTTAGTTAGAAAATGTGGAAATAAATAACAATGCAGCAAGGTCACACTAGTCTGTCAGCTGATAACTGAGAATCTAGTGAATTTTGTTGAAGTTAAAAGACAGAGTTGAAAGTAGGAATGGGCGATATTTTACCGTTCACGATAAACCGTCAAAAAAATTCCTCACGGTAAGAATTTGTATCTCACGGTAAAAATGATACATTCCCGTTGACGTTTTTGTGTAAAGCTGATTTTTGGAAGGAAGGAAGGAAGGAAGGAAGGAAGGAAGAAAACAAGGAAAGGAGGGAAGGAAAGGAGAAAAGAGGAAGGGAAGAAGGAAGGAAGGAAGGAAGGAAACAAGGAAAGGAGGAAGGAAAGGAGAAAAGAGGAAGGGAAGAAGGAAGGAGAGAGCAGAAGGAAAAATGAAGGGAAAAAAGGGAAAAAGGAAGGAAGGAAGGAAGGAAGGAAGGAAGGAAGGAAGGAAGGAAGGAAGGAAGGAAGGGAGAAAACAAGGAAAGAAGGGGAAAAAAGAAGGAAGGAAGGAAGGGAGAAAACAAGGAAAGAAGGGGAAAAAAGAAGGAAAGAAGGAAGGAAGGAAGGAAGGAAGGAAGGAAGGAAGGAAGGAAGGAAGGAAGGAAGGAAGGAAGGAAGAAAACAAGGAAAGAAGGGGAAAAAAGAAGGAAAGAAGGAAGGAAGGAAAGAAGGAAGGAAGGAAGGAAGGAAGGAAGGAAGGAAGGAAGGAAGGAAGGAAGGAAGGAAGGGAGAAAACAAGGAAAGAAGGGGAAAAAAGAAGGAAGGAAGGAAGGAAGGAAGGAAGGAAGGAAGGAAGGAAGGAAGGAAGGAAGGAAGGAAGGAAGGAAGGAAGGAAGGAAGGAAGGAAGGAAGGAAGGAAGGAAGGAAGGAAGGAAGGAAGGAAAAATTCCCGTTGATGACGTTTTTGTGTAACAAACATGGCGGATCTGAGAGTGAGATAGATTTATAGTTGAAAAGGTGGAGTTGAATTGGTTTTAATTTTTTTTATCGTCATTTTTATCGTTATCGGGATAAATGCCAGAAATGATCGTGATACATTTTTTAGTCCATACCGCCCATCCCTAGAAAGACAACTGCATTATTAGTGACAAGGAAAACACCTTTTGTGTTCTTATTTATGTCCGTTTTTCTAAGCTGAAAGTCAAAAAGTTTACTGGTAATGGCTTCTTCAAAACAAAGAGTGCTTTTTGTTTCATTTAACAGATAAATAACATTGTTATAATTGGATCTAGAGTCCAAATCAGAGTCAAAATAGTTGGAATTTAAATCAATGAAACTTAAATGAAGCACTACCTTGGTTCTAACCAAACGTCTTGTGGCAAATCTGTTGAATGGATGTCACTGTAATTGGTGCAGCTCCGGGTGTGAAGGTTATGGCCATTATAGGCGAGCGTGGGGAGGCATAACTGCTCAACGCCTCACTCTCGTCGCGAGTGAAGCAGAGGAGGGAACGTATGGGGTCCCACTACTCACCGTGACCTGGATCTTAATGAGGGGGACAAATCAATACGACGCTAGAAGAAAAACATAAGAGCTGGAGCCGGCACAGACAGTCTTTTTCCAATAACAATGAACATCAAAAAACAGGGTTCATTTCAATTCAAAAGCAGCTAAATTCTGACTAGATTTTTGTTCTTCTTGTACCTTTGTTGTACTGGGAAAAACCTTTTCAGCTGAAGGCTTTATTTTCAGTAATGATGTTATCTTAGTCAGAAATACTCCGTCACTGTGGCTTAACTCACATCTGCTCACGCCGAATTGCCTCTCCTGACAGATTTTTTATTTCTTTCTTCTGTCTAGATTAAAACAACAAAAGGGAAGAGACAACACTTCGCCAGAGACGGACAGCTCGGTGACAAATGAAATGTTATCGCTCGCCCAAGTTTTTACATTGCACAAAAGAAAGAAAAGCTTAAAGTAAACCAAAAAGTTTCTTTTGATATAACAAATCAGGCAGTTTTAACAACATGCCTCTTCTCGATGATTTTTCTGGGACCAAAGCCAAACGGCATGCATTAATGCAAAACAATGCAATTTATTAGCGCTGGGCGATGTATCGAGAATTTAATATATATCGATATATTTTCAAACGCGATATGTTTTTTTTTTACGATTTTGATATAGCTTATTTTGGGACAAATTGACTTGAATGTTTTATTTGAGATTTGCACAAATGTTTTGTTATTTGCACATCTGTCAACCTCAGTGGAAAAGTCTGCCTGTTACTGTCTACATTGTATTAATTGCACAGTGTATTTTAATTTAATTGTTATGCAGGAAAGGGATATTTGTTTTATTTTATTCAAGAAGCATTTTTATTCTATATATGCAGGCAGTTTATTTTTATTTCATTTGTTTTATACATTTTGATATTGTGCAGACCTCTGTTAATAAAGGAACCTGTGTGACATTTGGCACGAGGCTTTGTATTAAAACTGACTGTTTTTTTAAGGGTTTGCCTCAGAAACAAATGAAGCTAACAGAGATGCTAACAGAGATGCTATGCTATAATGCTTTGGGGGAAACCCCAATTATGGCACAGAAAAAATATCGATATATATCGATATTTCAGCCATTCAGCTAGAAAATATCGAGATATGACTTTTGGTCCATATCGCCCAGCCCTACAATTTATCATAACCTTAATTAATATTGAGACATGAAATTAAGTTTTGTTTTTGGCCAACTTGTTCTTTTATCAACATAGAGCATTAAAATTCTTAAATAGAGCAATTAAACCACCTTGTGGGCGGCAGATACAGGACTATTTCAGAAAATTAGAATATTGTGATTTTCTGTAATGCAATTACAAAAACAAAAATGTCATACATTCTGGATTCATTAAAAATCCAGAAAAATTAGAAAACTCAAATAAAAAAAACAAAAAAAAAAAATTAAAATAAATAAAAAAATAAAATAAAAATAAAAATTAGAAAACTCAAATATCCTATCTCAAAAATTGGAATATTCTGGGAATCTTAATCTTAAACTGTAAGCCATAATCAGCAATATTAAAATAATAAAAGGCTTGCAATATTTTAGTTGATTTGTTATTAAAACAAAATGTATGACTTTTTTTTTTTTATTGCATTACAGAAAATAAAGAACTTTATCACAATATTCTAATTTTCTGAGACAGTCCTGTATAATCAAAAATAATCAGATGAAAAAAAGGGAATAAAAAGATGTGATCCTTTTCTTTAAATGCCAAACTGAAGCTTAAAAATGTTATTCAGTAACATGTTGCTTTCACTGTAATACGGATTTTAAATATGCAGGTTTTCCTCATCAGTAATATAGTTGAATTGACTTAAGAAATGTGTACGTGTTCTGCAAGTTTGTTGTGTTTCTTGCAAAGCGACAGTCTGTCATTCTACTTGTCAGCTGCAGATGACGGTTGTGTAATATGCTGATTTATGGAGTCCCCTGCTCTCGGGGTGAGCAGCTCGCTGACATCCTTGTATTGTCATCAACAAACCCCCCCCACGAGCCGCCACCCTGCATCAGTGCTGTTTACATTAGGCCTGACCTGCGCTGAAGCGTGCCCTTGGAGGAGAGTTATTGTTGAGTTATTGGCTCGGCCAGCTTGACACGCCACCCTGTGTCACTTTATGTAAAAAGGACAGGCAACAAAGTAGATGCGGGTGTGAAACGCGGGGATATTTCCAATAATGTAAAAGGGGCTGGTAAAGTAAAAGTAGTATTAATGGCAGCGACGGCATGGGGGGCCGTGCGTTACCCAAACATGCGTCACAAGTGCAACCAACTCACTTCCCAGTTCAGGCTCATGCAGAACTAAGGGCCAATCCCAATTAGGCCTGTGTTGAAAAAATTGATTTTTTGATTCTAAATCGATTCTCATATTAATTGCTAAAAATCGATTTGTATGTCTAAAGATCGATTTTTTTAAATTTTTTTTATTATTTTTTTTAATTTTTTTCCCATCCTTACATTTTTGCCTGGTGAACTTTATTCCCAGTAGTCCCAGTAGTTTTGAAAACTCCTGAACTAAATTAACTTTTCTTTAGAGAAAATGCTGGACATTTCAGCTTAAATTTTTAAATTTAGTTCAATGAAGTTCATATTATCTATATTTACTAGGGCTGTTCGATTTTGCCCAAAAATAAAATCTCAATTTTTTTCTCTCAAAATCCGATTTTCGATTACGATTACGATTATTTTGTGAATTGACAAAAGGCAAAGAAATGATTTCAAATATGCAGTTTTTTTATTGAACATTTGCCATGAATAAAGTGCAAAACTCTGTAAAATAAGTTGAAAAAAGTTTTAAAAAATATAATAAAATATAAAGTTTTATCTCTGAAAAAAAAATCTGCAAATAAGCACTTGCAAACATACAGTAAGTTATATTTCCAATTAAAAAAAAAAAAAAAAAAAAAATATATAAAAAATCGATTTTACGAGTTTCACGTTTTAACATCGTTCTAATTACATAATCGCAATTTAAAATCGATTAATCGAACAGCCCTAATATTTACTAGAGCTTGTTTGGTTTCTCTGTTATCGGACACGGTTTGTCATGAAATACCTGAAAAATGCCGGTGCTTCATGTCCAGCTGTGTGTCTGGTGACAGAATAAATCAGACAAGATAAAATAATTTGTTTACTGCTTGAGCTGTTGCAATTTCTTTCTTTTTTTGCACTTTAATGGATATTGAAATGCCTATTTGAGTTATTTATTTCTTAGTTATTTCACAATAATTATTGTGAAATTATTATTTCAATAGTTATTTTACAGTCATATAATCCAGGCAACACTAACCCAAATCAATATCGAATCGGATCGGATAAAATGGTGATAATCGATTCTGAATCTTAAGAATCGGAATCGAATCTTGACATTTGAATCGATACCCAGCTCTAATCCCAATGTTCACCCCACTTTCTACCACTAGCCCTAAAAATGAAGCCACAAACCGTAGGGTCCTTGTAATGTTCCCTAGGGATTGGGACACCACTTGCTACGTCACTGCGTGGTTTACGTTCGGGTACGTAAGCGACTGCGTAGTTACGTTTGCACATACGTCACACCATATCAGGAAGCCCAGAGCTTAGTGATGCACCGATTGTTCGGTAACCGAAATTGTTCGGCCGAAAATGGCAAAAAAACCACTTTCGGTGTTCGGTGGAATAAGTGGGGAAAAAAAACGAACAATTAATAACGGCGTTGTAAAATAAGGAAATAGACTGGCCGCTCCGTCCCGTAACGTTGCGCACTACATAAATCGTTGGCCAACCAAAAACTAAACCCATAAGAATTTTACCTAACATTCACCAGGAGGTGGAACCAAAACAACATAATGCTGGGAAATTAAAAAAATTTCATTTTTTATGTTCAATAAATATTTTCTACCTTGTAATTTTGTAAAATATTTTTTTCTTTGAAAAACATGCCTAAATCAAATTTATTTGATTTATGCAATGGTGAAAAAATTGGGCAAAATAAATGAAAAAACTGCTGAAGAACCATGTTCGGTATTGTTCGGTATTCGGCCAAGTGTTTATTATTATTTTCGGTTTCGACCACAAATTTTCATTTCGGTGCATCACTACCAGAGCTAAAAGCTGTTTTAATTTCATTCAGAGTTAATATGCCCACTTTATTAAGTTTTAATATTTTTTCAGGCGTAAAATTAACCGTTAAGATCCCCAACCTGGGCTCAGTTTATCCAAATAACGCCTGTTAAGAAATTTGCTCCGATGTTTTCGGGGATGAGAAGAGCCGCCGGCTCGAGAGCTGATTTATCGTTCCGCGTTAAATCGACGCAGAACCTACGGCGTAGGGTACGCGGCTCATGATGTGATGTAGTTTTTTCGCTTCATCACTTCCTTTCACCTTCTGTTTAAACATCCAGCCATAATGTCCCACCACATTGTCTCTGCCTCTTTTACAACAAGCCTAATACAACTAAAGCTTCACTGTCAGAGGTTTGACGGTTTTCATATGCACACACACATATTGAGAGCGTCTGAGCTTTTTCTTCATTTGAGCATCCTTTGGAGTGCTAAAGTTTTAATAGAATCCGTCGGGTTATCAGTCGAGGCACACACACCACTCATGTAATTGTCAAGTCAGGCGCTTCCACACAATCAATGTTCTTTTCAACTGGAAATTGACTTTTTGCGTTTTTAAAGACAGCCTCTCACCCAAGACGTCTCTCAGCCATTGTCATTTCACTCAGGGTTCGTCAGACTGCGGGATTGTCTGCTGCCCACGACCAACTCGTCTTTGATGAAACATAAAACATGTTTGTCTTGTCTGTGTGTGTGTGTGTGTGTGTGTGTGTGTGTGTGTGTGTGTGTGTGTGTGTGTGTGTGTGTGTGTGTGCTGTGTGTGTTTCCTGCCTGCCTCATATATTGCCACTTCATGCCTTAAAGCACAACTTCATTTCTTTTTTACTTACAAGGAAGTAGGAATGGGAG